>NC_074666.1:91837352-91852352 GCF_029448725.1 Salvelinus fontinalis
ATTTCGTTGAGACGGTGTAAGGGGCTACAAGGGGTGAGGGGAGGGAGAGGAGGGGGGAAGAAGTACCATTCTGTGGCTGTCACCATGTTCATGACAGGCATCATTCATGGGACACAAAAAGAGAAACAAGAGTTCCCTCACAGTCAGCCCCAGAACAACACACACACACACACACACACACACACACACACACACACACACACACACACACACACACACACACACACACACACACACACACACACACACACACACACACACACACACACACACACACACACACACACACACACACACACACTCACACACACACACACACACACACAATAACAGTCTTGTGTAATAAGTCATGTTGATAACTACAGTTATTTATCACTTTAAATTTGACCACAAATCATCATTATGAGCACTTTTCAATCATGTACTCCCCGATAGACGATAAATCGGCACACACTGCAGTGAGGATGACTCAGCCTCCACCGTAACCATGGAAACCAGCACTTCTGCAATCAGTCTCTTAGTAACTGAGCGGTTGCCAAGTAACAGCGTGTGCGTGTGTGCGTGTGTGTGTGTGTATGTTTGTGTGTGTGTTGTAATAGTTTGTATGTAATGAATGTGATGTCACACACAGACACACACACTCTTATTGACATTCAAAGATTAGTATCTACTTACACGTTAAGGAACACATTTGTGTCACCAGGTGATGAAACCGTGACGCGGTGGAAAGAAGTGGTGATATTTGGTATAAATGCTCTATGGAATGTATGAACTGATATTAGAAGCCCAACATTAGGGCACAGCACCCATGTTTCTTTTTACATCATCCAAAATGGCCACCAATACTGAATCCGCTTTAGGAAAGGTGATATTTTGTTGATTTAAGTTGCCAAATATGAATATTTTTAATCTTATGCATTTGTGAGTAGGGGACCAGTCTTCAACAATATACCACCGGTTCTGGCAACCCACATTACGCATACCTGGCAACCCACATTACACACACCTGGCAACCCACATTACGCACACCTGGCAACCCACATTACGCACACCTGGCAACCCACATAACGCACACCTGGCAACCCACATTATGCACACCTGGCAACCCACATAACGCACAACTGGCAACCCACATTACGCACACCTGGCAACCCACATTACGCACACCTGGCAACCCACATTACGCACACCTGGCAACCCACATTACGTACACCTGGCAACGCACATTACGCACACCTGGCAACCCGCATTACGCACACCTGGACTTCATCATTGCCTTGATTATTTTTTTTACTATGGTCTTCTATGTAGATGAACCCTTACAGTATTATAGACACTATGGCCTGGGATTTACTATGGTCTTCTATGTAGATTAACCCTTACAGTATTATAGACACTATGACCTGGGATTTACTATGGTCTTCTATGTAGATTAACCCTTACAGTATTATAGACACTATGACCTGGGATTTACTATGGTCTTCTATGTACATTAACCCTTACAGTATTATAGACACTATGACCTGGGATTTACTATGGTCTTCTATGTAGATTAACCCTTACAGTATTATAGACACTATGACCTGGGATTTACTAGATCACTCCAGCCAGATCCCACGGACCCAGCATACCATGCTTCACACAAGCCAGATCCCACTGACCCAGCATACCATGCTTCACACAAGCCAGATCCCACTGACCCAGAATACCATGCTTCACTCCAGACAGATCCCACGGACCCTATATACCATGCTTCACTCCAGACAGATCCCACGGACCCAGCATACCATGCTTCACTCCAGACAGATCCTACTGACCCAGCATACCATGCTTCACTCCAGCCAGATCCCACTGACCCTATATACCATGCTTCACTCCAGACAGATCCCACGGACCCAGCATACCATGCTTCACTCCAGCCAGATCCCACTGACCCTATATACCATGCTTCACTCCAGACAGATCCCACTGACCCAGCATACCATGCTTCACTCCAGCCAGATCCCACTGACCCTATATACCATGCTTCACTCCAGACAGATCCCACTGACCCAGCATACCATGCTTCACTCCAGCCAGATCCCACTGACCCTATTTACCATGCTTCACTCCAGACAGATCCCACGGACCCAGCATACCATGCTTCACTCCAGACAGATCCCACTGACCCAGCATACCATGCTTCACTCCAGCCAGATCACACTGACCCAGCATACCATGCTTCACTCCAGCCAGATCACACTGACCCTATATACCATGCTTCACTCCAGACAGATCCCACTGACCCTATATACCATGCTTCACTCCAGCCAGATCCCACTGACCCTATATACCATGCTTCACTCTAGACAGATCCCATTTACCCTATATACCATGCTTCACTCCAGACAGATCCCACGGACCCAGCATACCATGCTTCACTCCAGACAGATCCCACTGACCCTATATACCATGCTTCACTCCAGCCAGATCCCACTGACCCCATATACCATGCTTCACTCCAGACAGATCCCACGGACCCAGCATACCATGCTTCACTCCAGCCAGATCCCACGGACCCAGCATACCATGCTTCACTCCAGCCAGATCCCACTGACCCTATATACCATGCTTCACTCCAGCCAGATCCCACGGACCCAGCATACCATGCTTCACTCCAGACAGATCCCACTGACCCAGCATACCATGCTTCACTCCAGCCAGATCCCACGGACCCAGCATACCATGCTTCACTCCAGACAGATCCCACTGACCCAGCATACCATGCTTCACTCCAGCCAGATCCCACGGACCCAGCATGACATGCTTCACACAAGCCAGATCCCACTGACCCAGCATACCATGCTTCACTCCAGCCAGATCCCACGGACCCAGCATACCATGCTTCACTCCAGCCAGATCCCACTGACCCTATATACCATGCTTCACTCCAGCCAGATCCCACGGACCCTATATACCATGCTTCACTCCAGCCAGATCCCACTGACCCTAAATACCATGCTTCACTCCAGACAGATCCCACTGACCCTATATACCATGCTTCACTCCAGCCAGATCCCACGGACCCTATATAGCATGCTTCACTCCAGCCAGATCCCACTGACCCAGCATACCATGCTTCACTCCAGACAGATCCCACGGACCAAGCATACCATGCTTAACTCCAGACATATCCCACGGACCCTATATACCATGCTTCACTCCAGCCAGACCCCACAGACCCAGCATACCATGCTTCACTCCAGACAGATCCTACTGACCCAGCATACCATGCTTCACTCCAGCCAGATCCCACTGACCCTATATACCATGCTTCACTCCAGACAGATCCCACGGACCCAGCATACCATGCTTCACTCCAGCCAGATCCCACTGACCCTATATACCATGCTTCACTCCAGACAGATCCCACTGACCCAGCATACCATGCTTCACTCCAGCCAGATCACACTGACCCTATATACCATGCTTCACTCCAGACAGATCCCACTGACCCTATATACAATGCTTCACTCTAGACAGATCCCACTGACCCTATATACCATGCTTCACTCCAGCCAGATCCCACTGACCCTATATACCATGCTTCACTCTAGACAGATCCCATTGACCCTATATACCATGCTTCACTCCAGACAGATCCCACGGACCCAGCATACCATGCTTCACTCCAGACAGATCCCACGGACCCAGCATACCATGCTTCACTCCAGCCAGATCCCACTGACCCTATATACCATGCTTCACTCCAGCCAGATCCCACTGACCCAGCATACCATGCTTCACTCCAGCCAGATCCCACTGACCCAGCATACCATGCTTCACTCCAGCCAGATCCCACTGAACCTATATACCATGCTTCACTCCAGCCAGATCCCACAGACCCTATATACCATGCTTCACTCCAGACAGATCCCACGGACCCAGCATACCATATTTCACTCCAGCCAGATCCCACGGACCCAGCATACCATGCTTCACTCCAGCCAGATCTCACTGACCCTATATACCATGCTTCACTCCAGACAGATCCCACTGACCCAGCATACCATGCTTCACTCCAGACAGATCCCACTGACCCAGCATACCATGCTTCACTCCAGACAGATCCCACGGACCCAACATACCATGCTTCACTCCAGACAGATCCCACGGACCCAGCATACCATGCTTCACTCCAGACAGATCCCACTGACCCAGCATACCATGCTTCACTCCAGCCAGATCCCACGGACCCAGCATACCATGCTTCACTCCAGACAGATCCCACTGACCCTATATACCATGCTTCACTCCAGACAGATACTACTGATCCAGCATACCATGCTTCACTCCAGCCAGATCCCACGAACCCTATATACCATGCTTCACCCCAGACAGATCCCACTGACCCTATATACCATGCTTCACTCCAGACAGATCCCACGGACCCAGCATACCATGCTTCACTCCAGACAGATCCCACTGACCCAGCATACCATGCTTCACTCCAGACAGATCCCACGGACCCTATATACCATGCTTCACTCCAGACAGATCCTACTGACCCAGCATACATGCTTCACTCCAGCCAGATCCCACTGACCCTATATACCATGCTTCACTCCAGACAGATCCCACGGACCCAGCATACCATGCTTCACTCCAGCCAGATCCCACTGACCCTATATACCATGCTTCACTCCAGACAGATCCCACAGACCCAGCATACCATGCCTCACTCTAGCCAGATCCCACTGACCCTATATACCATGCTTCACTCCAGACAGATCCCACGGACCCAGCATACCATGCTTCACTCCAGCCAGATCCCACTGACCCAGCATACCATGCTTCACTTCAGCCAGATCCCACTGACCCTATATACCATGCTTCACTCCAGCCAGATCCCACGGACCCAGCATACCATGCTTCACTCCAGACAGATCCCACTGACCCAGCATACCATGCTTCACTCCAGCCAGATCCTACGGACCCATTATACCATGCTTCACACAAGCCAGATCCCACTGACCCAGCATACCATGCTTCACTCCAGCCAGATCCCACTGACCCAGCATACCATGCTTCACTCCGGACAGATCCCACGGACCCTATATACCATGCTTCACTCCAGACAGATCCCACGGACCCAGCATACCATGCTTCACTCCAGCCAGATCCCACTGACCCTATATACCATGCTTCACTCCAGCCAGATCCCACGGACCCTATATACCATGCTTCACTCCAGCCAGATCCCACTGACCCTAAATACCATGCTTCACTCCAGACAGATCCCACTGACCCTATATACCATGCTTCACTCCAGACAGATCCCACAGACCCAGCATACCATGCTTCACTCCAGACAGATCCCACTGACCCAGCATACCATGCTTCACTCCAGCCAGATCCCACGGACCCAGCATACCATGCTTCACTCCAGACAGATCCCACTGACCCTATATACCATGCTTCACTCCAGCCAGATCCCACGGACCCAGCATACCATGCTTCACTCCAGACAGATCCCACTGACCCAGCATACCATGCTTCACTCCAGCCAGATCCTACGGACCCATTATACCATGCTTCACACAAGCCAGATCCCACTGACCCAGCATACCATGCTTCACTCCAGCCAGATCCCACTGACCCAGCATACCATGCTTCACTCCAGACAGATCCCACGGACCCTATATACCATGCTTCACTCCAGACAGATCCCACGGACCCAGCATACCATGCTTCACTCCAGCCAGATCCCACTGACCCTATATACCATAATTCACTCCAGCCAGATCCCACGGACCCTATATACCATGCTTCACTCCAGCCAGATCCCACTGACCCTAAATACCATGCTTCACTCCAGACAGATCCCACTGACCCTATATACCATGCTTCACTCCAGACAGATCCCACGGACCCAGCATACCATGCTTCACTCCAGACAGATCCCACTGACCCAGCATACCATGCTTCACTCCAGCCAGATCCCACGGACCCAGCATACCATGCTTCACTCCAGACAGATCCCACTGACCCTATATACCATGGTTCACTCCAGACAGATACTACTGATCCAGCATACCATGCTTCACTCCAGCCAGATCCCACGAACCCTATATACCATGCTTCACCCCAGACAGATCCCACTGACCCTATATACCATGCTTCACTCCAGACAGATCCCACGGACCCAGCATACCATGCTTCACTCCAGCCAGATCCCACTGAACCTATATACCATGCTTCACTCCAGCCAGATCCCACAGACCCTATATACCATGCTTCACTCCAGCCAGATCCCACTGACCCAGCATACCATGCTTCACTCCAGCCAGATCCCACTGACCCAGCATACCATGCTTCACTCCAGCCAGATCCCACTGAACCTATATACCATGCTTCACTCCAGCCAGATCCCACAGACCCTATATACCATGCTTCACTCCAGACAGATCCCACGGACCCAGCATACCATATTTCACTCCAGCCAGATCCCACGGACCCAGCATACCATGCTTCACTCCAGCCAGATCTCACTGACCCTATATACCATGCTTCACTCCAGACAGATCCCACTGACCCAGCATACCATGCTTCACTCCAGACAGATCCCACTGACCCAGCATACCATGCTTCACTCCAGACAGATCCCACGGACCCAACATACCATGCTTCACTCCAGACAGATCCCACGGACCCAGCATACCATGCTTCACTCCAGACAGATCCCACTGACCCAGCATACCATGCTTCACTCCAGCCAGATCCCACGGACCCAGCATACCATGCTTCACTCCAGACAGATCCCACTGACCCTATATACCATGCTTCACTCCAGACAGATACTACTGATCCAGCATACCATGCTTCACTCCAGCCAGATCCCACGAACCCTATATACCATGCTTCACCCCAGACAGATCCCACTGACCCTATATACCATGCTTCACTCCAGACAGATCCCACGGACCCAGCATACCATGCTTCACTCCAGCCAGATCCCACTGACCCAGCATACCATGCTTCACTCCAGACAGATCCCACGGACCCTATATACCATGCTTCACTCCAGACAGATCCTACTGACCCAGCATACATGCTTCACTCCAGCCAGATCCCACTGACCCTATATACCATGCTTCACTCCAGACAGATCCCACGGACCCAGCATACCATGCTTCACTCCAGCCAGATCCCACTGACCCTATATACCATGCTTCACTCCAGACAGATCCCACAGACCCAGCATACCATGCCTCACTCTAGCCAGATCCCACTGACCCTATATACCATGCTTCACTCCAGACAGATCCCACGGACCCAGCATACCATGCTTCACTCCAGCCAGATCCCACTGACCCAGCATACCATGCTTCACTTCAGCCAGATCCCACTGACCCTATATACCATGCTTCACTCCAGCCAGATCCCACGGACCCAGCATACCATGCTTCACTCCAGACAGATCCCACTGACCCAGCATACCATGCTTCACTCCAGCCAGATCCTACGGACCCATTATACCATGCTTCACACAAGCCAGATCCCACTGACCCAGCATACCATGCTTCACTCCAGCCAGATCCCACTGACCCAGCATACCATGCTTCACTCCAGACAGATCCCACGGACCCTATATACCATGCTTCACTCCAGACAGATCCCACGGACCCAGCATACCATGCTTCACTCCAGCCAGATCCCACTGACCCTATATACCATGCTTCACTCCAGCCAGATCCCACGGACCCTATATACCATGCTTCACTCCAGCCAGATCCCACTGACCCTAAATACCATGCTTCACTCCAGACAGATCCCACTGACCCTATATACCATGCTTCACTCCAGACAGATCCCACGGACCCAGCATACCATGCTTCACTCCAGACAGATCCCACTGACCCAGCATACCATGCTTCACTCCAGCCAGATCCCACGGACCCAGCATACCATGCTTCACTCCAGACAGATCCCACTGACCCTATATACCATGCTTCACTCCAGCCAGATCCCACGGACCCAGCATACCATGCTTCACTCCAGACAGATCCCACTGACCCAGCATACCATGCTTCACTCCAGCCAGATCCTACGGACCCATTATACCATGCTTCACACAAGCCAGATCCCACTGACCCTGCATACCATGCTTCACTCCAGCCAGATCCCACTGACCCAGCATACCATGCTTCACTCCAGACAGATCCCACGGACCCTATATACCATGCTTCACTCCAGACAGATCCCACGGACCCAGCATACCATGCTTCACTCCAGCCAGATCCCACTGACCCTATATACCATAATTCACTCCAGCCAGATCCCACGGACCCTATATACCATGCTTCACTCCAGCCAGATCCCACTGACCCTAAATACCATGCTTCACTCCAGACAGATCCCACTGACCCTATATACCATGCTTCACTCCAGACAGATCCCACGGACCCAGCATACCATGCTTCACTCCAGACAGATCCCACTGACCCAGCATACCATGCTTCACTCCAGCCAGATCCCACGGACCCAGCATACCATGCTTCACTCCAGACAGATCCCACTGACCCTATATACCATGCTTCACTCCAGACAGATACTACTGATCCAGCATACCATGCTTCACTCCAGCCAGATCCCACGAACCCTATATACCATGCTTCACCCCAGACAGATCCCACTGACCCTATATACCATGTTTCACTCCAGACAGAACCCACGGACCCAGCATACCATGCTTCACTCCAGCCAGATCCCACTGACCCAGCATACCATGCTTCACTCCAGACAGATCCCACGGACCCTATATACCATGCTTCACTCCAGACAGATCCCACGGACCCAGCATACCATGCTTCACTCCAGCCAGATCCCACTGACCCTATATACCATGCTTCACTCCAGCCAGATCCCACGGACCCTATATACCATGCTTCACTCCAGCCAGATCCCACTGACCCTAAATACCATGCTTCACTCCAGACAGATCCCACTGACCCTATATACCATGCTTCACTCCAGACAGATCCCACGGACCCAGCATACCATGCTTCACTCCAGACAGATCCCACTGACCCTATATACCATGCTTCACTCCAGCCAGACCCCACAGACCCAGCATACCATGCTTCACTCCAGACAGATCCTACTGACCCAGCATACCATGCTTCACTCCAGCCAGATCCCACTGACCCTATATACCATGCTTCACTCCAGACAGATCCCACGGACCCAGCATACCATGCTTCACTCCAGCCAGATCCCACTGACCCTATATACCATGCTTCACTCCAGACAGATCCCACTGACCCAGCAAACCATGCTTCACTCCAGCCAGATCCCACTGACCCTATTTACCATGCTTCACTCCAGACAGATCCCACGAACCCAGCATACCATGCTTCACTCCAGACAGATCCCACTGACCCAGCATACCATGCTTCACTCCAGCCAGATCACACTGACCCAGCATACCATGCTTCACTCCAGCCAGATCACACTGACCCTATATACCATGCTTCACTCCAGACAGATCCCACTGACCCTATATACAATGCTTCACTCTAGACAGATCCCACTGACCCTATATACCATGCTTCACTCCAGCCAGATCCCACTGACCCTATATACCATGCTTCACTCTAGACAGATCCCATTGACCCTATATACCATGCTTCACTCCAGACAGATCCCACGGACCCAGCATACCATGCTTCACTCCAGACAGATCCCACTGACCCTATATACCATGCTTCAATCCAGCCAGATCCCACTGACCCCATATACCATGCTTCACTCCAGACAGATCCCACGGACCCAGCATACCATGCTTCACTCCAGCCAGATCCCACGGACCCAGCATACCATGCTTCACTCCAGCCAGATCCCACTGACCCTATATACCATGCTTCACTCCAGCCAGATCCCACGGACCCAGCATACCATGCTTCACTCCAGCCAGATCCCGCGGACCCAGCATACCATGCTTCACTCCAGAGAGACCCCACTGACCCAGCATACCATGCTTCGCTCCAGAGAGATCCCACGGACCCAGCATACCATGCTTCACTCCAGCCAGATCCCACTGACCCTATATACCATGCTTCACTCCAGCCAGATCCCACTGACCCTATATACCATGCTTTACTCCAACCAGACCCCAATGACCCAGCATACCATCTTTCACTCCAGCCATATCCCACTGACCCAGCATACCATGCTTCACTCCAGACAGATCCCACGGACCCAGCATACCATGCTTCACTCCAGCCAGATCCCACTGACCCAGCATACCATGCTTCACTCCAGCCAGATCCCACGGACCCTATATACCATGCTTCACTCCAGCCAGATCCCACTGACCCAGCATACCATGCTTCACTCCAGCCAGATCCCACTGACCCAGCATACCATGCTTCACTCCAGCCAGATCCCACTGAACCTATATACCATGCTTCACTCCAGCCAGATCCCACGGACCCTATATACCATGCTTCACTCCAGACAGATCCCACGGACCCAGCATACCATATTTCACTCCAGCCAGATCCCACGGACCCAGCATACCATGCTTCACTCCAGCCAGATCTCACTGACCCTATATACCATGCTTCACTCCAGACAGATCCCACTGACCCAGCATACCATGCTTCACTCCAGACAGATCCCACTGACCCAGCATACCATGCTTCACTCCAGACAGATCCCACGGACCCAGCATACCATGCTTCACTCCAGACAGATCCCACGGACCCAGCATACCATGCTTCACTCCAGACAGATCCCAATGACCCAGCATACCATGCTTCACTCCAGCCAGATCCCACGGACCCAGCATACCATGCTTCACTCCAGACAGATCCCACTGACCCTATATACCATGCTTCACTCCAGACAGATACTACTGATCCAGCATACCATGCTTCACTCCAGCCAGATCCCACGAACCCTATATACCATGCTTCACCCCAGACAGATCCCACTGACCCTATATACCATGCTTCACTCCAGACAGATCCCACGGACCCAGCATACCATGCTTCACTCCAGCCAGATCCCACTGACCCAGCATACCATGCTTCACTCCAGACAGATCCCACGGACCCAGCATACCATGCTTCACTCCAGCCAGATCCCGCGGACCCAGCATACCATGCTTCACTCCAGAGAGACCCCACTGACCCAGCATACCATGCTTCGCTCCAGAGAGATCCCACGGACCCAGCATACCATGCTTCACTCCAGCCAGATCCCACTGACCCTATATACCATGCTTCACTCCAGCCAGATCCCACTGACCCTATATACCATGCTTTACTCCAACCAGACCCCAATGACCCAGCATACCATGCTTCACTCCAGCCATATCCCACTGACCCAGCATACCATGCTTCACTCCAGACAGATCCCACGGACCCAGCATACCATGCTTCACTCCAGCCAGATCCCACTGACCCAGCATACCATGCTTCACTCCAGCCAGATCCCACTGACCCTATATACCATGCTTCACTCCAGCCAGATCCCACTGACCCAGCATACCATGCTTCACTCCAGCCAGATCCCACTGACCCAGCATACCAAGCTTCACTCCAGCCAGATCCCACTGAACCTATATACCATGCTTCTACTCCAGCCAGATCCCACGGACCCTATATACCATGCTTCACTCCAGACAGATCCCACGGACCCAGCATACCATATTTCACTCCAGCCAGATCCCACGGACCCAGCATACCATGCTTCACTCCAGCCAGATCTCACTGACCCTATATACCATGCTTCACTCCAGACAGATCCCACTGACCCAGCATACCATGCTTCACTCCAGACAGATCCCACTGACCCAGCATACCATGCTTCACTCCAGACAGATCCCACGGACCCAGCATACCATGCTTCACTCCAGACAGATCCCACGGACCCAGCATACCATGCTTCACTCCAGACAGATCCCAATGACCCAGCATACCATGCTTCACTCCAGCCAGATCCCACGGACCCAGCATACCATGCTTCACTCCAGACAGATCCCACTGACCCTATATACCATGCTTCACTCCAGACAGATACTACTGATCCAGCATACCATGCTTCACTCCAGCCAGATCCCACGAACCCTATATACCATGCTTCACCCCAGACAGATCCCACTGACCCTATATACCATGCTTCACTCCAGACAGATCCCACGGACCCAGCATACCATGCTTCACTCCAGCCAGATCCCACTGACCCAGCATACCATGCTTCACTCCAGCCAGATCCCACTGACCCTATATACCATGCTTCACTCCAGCCAGATCCCACGGACCCTATATACCATGCTTCACTCCAGACAGATCCTACTGACCCAGCATACATGCTTCACTCCAGCCAGATCCCACTGACCCTATATACCATGCTTCACTCCAGACAGATCCCACGGACCCAGCATACCATGCTTCACTCCAGCCAGATCCCACTGACCCTATATACCATGCTTCACTCCAGACAGATCCCACAGACCCAGCATACCATGCCTCACTCCAGCCAGATCCCACTGACCCTATATACCATGCTTCACTCCAGACAGATCCCACTGACCCTATATACCATGCTTCACTCCAGCCAGATCCCACTGACCCTATATACCATGCTTTACTCCAGCCAGACCCCAATGACCCTATATACCATGCTTCACTCCAGACAGATCCCACTGACCCAGCATACCATGCTTCACTCCAGCCATATCCCACTGACCCAGCATACCATGCTTCACTCCAGACAGATCCCACGGACCCAGCATACCATGCTTCACTCCAGCCAGATCCCACTGACCCAGCATACCATGCTTCACTCCAGCCAGATCCCACTGACCCTATATACCATGCTTCACTCCAGCCAGATCCCACTGACCCAGCATACCATGCTTCACTCCAGCCATATCCCACTGACCCAGCATACCATGCTTCACTCCAGCCAGATCCCACTGACCCAGCATACCATGCTTCACTCCAGCCATATCCCACTGACCCAGCATACCATGCTTCACTCTAGACAGATCCCACGGACCCTATATACCATGCTTCACTCCAGACAGATCCCACGGACCCAGCATACCATATTTCACTCCAGCCAGATCCCACGGACCCAGCATACCATGCTTCACTCCAGCCAGATCTCACTGACCCTATATACCATGCTTCACTCCAGACAGATCCCACTGACCCAGCATACCATGCTTCACTCCAGACAGATCCCACTGATCCAGCATACCATGCTTCACTCCAGACAGATCCCACGGACCCAGCATACCATGCTTCACTCCAGACAGATCCCACGGACCCAGCATACCATGCTTCACTCCAGACAGATCCCACTGACCCAGCATACCATGCTTCACTCCAGCCAGATCCCACGGACCCAGCATACCATGCTTCACTCCAGACAGATCCCACTGACCCTATATACCATGCTTCACTCCAGACAGATACTACTGATCCAGCATACCATGCTTCACTCCAGCCAGATCCCACGAACCCTATATACCATGCTTCACCCCAGACAGATCCCACTGACCCTATATACCATGCTTCACTCCAGACAGATCCCACGGACCCAGCATACCATGCTTCACTCCAGCCAGATCCCACTGACCCAGCATACCATGCTTCACTCCAGACAGATCCCACGGACCCTATATACCATGCTTCACTCCAGACAGATCCTACTGACCCTATATACCATGCTTCACTCCAGACAGATCCTACTGACCCAGCATACCATGCTTCACTCCAGCCAGATCCCACTGACCCTATATACCATGCTTCACTCCAGACAGATCCCACGGACCCAGCATACCATGCTTCACTTCAGCCAGATCCTACTGACCCAGCATACATGCTTCACTCCAGCCAGATCCCACTGACCCTTTATACCATGCTTCACTCCAGACAGATCCCACGGACCCAGCATACCATGCTTCACTCCAGCCAGATCCCACTGACCCTATATACCATGCTTCACTCCAGACAGATCCCACAGACCCAGCATACCATGCCTCACTCTAGCCAGATCCCACTGACCTTATATACCATGCTTCACTCCAGACAGATCCCACGGACCCAGCATACCATGCTTCACTCCAGCCAGATCCCACTGACCCAGCATACCATGCTTCACTCCAGCCAGATCCCACTGACCCTATATACCATGCTTCACTCCAGACAGATCCCACTGACCCAGCATACCATGCTTCACTCCAGACAGATCCCACGGACCCAGCATACCATGCTTCACTCCAGCCAGATCCCACTGACCCTCTATACCATGCTTCACTCCAGACAGATCACACTGACCCTATATACCATGCTTCACTCCAGCCAGATCCCACTGACCCCATATACCATGCTTCACTCCAGACAGATCTCTCTGACAAGACAACCAGCTGGAGAGATAGCTGTTTTCTCTCTGACATTATTATTACTAGTAAAGCTAGGTCTGTCTGACTATTTCCTCCACCCTGCACTGTGTGAAGAGATTCCACCCCTCTCCACTCCTCCCCTCTCCTCTCCACCCCTCTCCTCCCCTCTCCTCTCCTCTCCTCTCCACCCCTCTCCTCTCCTCCCCTCTCCTCTCCTCTCCTCTCCTCTCCACCCCTTTCCTCCCCTCTCCTCCTCACTCGCCTCTCCTCTCCACCTTTCTCCTCCCCTCTCCACCCCTCCCCTCCCCTCTCCCTCCCTCTCCTCCCCTCTCCTCTCCTCTCCACCCCTCTCCTCTCCTCTCCACCCCTCTCCTCTCCACCCCTCTCCTCTCCTCTCCACCCCTCTCCTCCCCTCATCTCTCCACCCCTCTCCACCCCTCTCCTCTCCTCCTCTCTCCTCTCATCCCCACCCTTCTCCTGTCCACACCTCTCATCTCCTCTCCTCCTCTCTCCTCTCCACTCGCCTCTCCTCTCCACCCATCTCCTCTCCACCTTTCTCCTCCCCTCTCCACCCCTCCCCTCCCCTCTCCCTCCCTCTCCTC
>NC_074666.1:91857352-91892352 GCF_029448725.1 Salvelinus fontinalis
CATGAAACACACCTCCACCTTTCTTCTACCCAGAGAGTTCTTTATTCCTGTCCTCGCAATAGATGGAGAACCCCGCTGGCTGAATGGAGGGGGCAGTATATCCGGAGAGAGCTATGATTTCGTAAAACAGAGTATGGAAGGAGATCCTTTCCCTGAGCTTGTCTACTTTATTGTCCAGGGACTGAACGTTAGTGAGTAATTTGGAGCAGCCCCCGGGATGAATAGAACTGCCTCGGGGAGTTCAACAAAGGATCCAATTCAGGGAAGTTGAATATCTGATCGAAATGCTGGTGAATAATCGCTGATCTACACTACCGGTCAAAAGTTTTAGAACACCTACTCATTATTATTCTACATTGTAGAATAATAGTGAAGACATCAAAACTTGTCACACCCTGACCTTAGTTTTCTATATTTTCTGTATTATTTTGGTCAGGTCAGGGTGTGACGAGGGTGGGTATGTGTGTTTTTGTCTTGTCTAGGGTTTTTGTTTATCTGTGGGGATTTTGTATGTCTAGGTAATGTAGGTTTATGGTGGCCTGAATTGGTTCCCAATCAGAGGCAGCTGTTTATCGTTGTCTCTGATTGAGGATCCTATTTAGGTTGCCATTTTCCATTTAGGTTTTGTGGGTAGTTGTCTATGTGTTGTTGCCTGTCAGCACTCATTTTTGTATAGCTTCACGGTTTGTTTGTTAGTTTGTTTAGTGTTCGTTCTTTAAATAAATTAGTATGTATACATCCCACGTTGCGCCTTGGTCTCATCGTTATGACGACCGTGACAAAACTATGAAATAAGACATATGGAATCATGTAGTAAACAAAAAAGTGTTAAACAAATCAAAATATATTTTACATTTGAGATTCTTCAAATAGCCACCCTTCGCCTTGATGACAGCTTTGCACACTCTTGGCATTCTCTCAACCAGCTTCACCTAGTATGCTTTTCCAACAGTCTTGAAGGAGTTCCCACATATTCTGAGCACTTGTTGGCTGCTTTTCCTTCCCTCTGGGGTCTGACTCATCACAAACTATCTTAATTTGGTTGAGGTCGAGGGGATTGTGGAAGCCAGGTCATCTGATGCAGCACTCCATCACTTTCCTTCTTGTTCATTTATCTAGTTTCTACCATGTTCATTTACCTAGTTTCTACTATCTGACATTATCTAGTTTCTACCATGTTACATTATCTAGTTTCTAACATGTTACATTATCTAGTTTCTACCATGTTACATTATCTAGTTTCTACCATGTTACATTATCTAGTTTCTAACATGTTACATTATCTAGCTTCTAACATGTTACATTATCTAGTTTCTAACATGTTACATTATCTAGTTTCTACCATGTTACATTATCTAGTTTCTACCATGTTACATTATCTAGTTTCTAACATGTTACCTTATTTAGTTTCTACCATGTTACTTTCACATATCCAGTCCTGTAAGATCTGTGAAGAGGAGAGAGAGGACAGAGGAGCTCTCCATGATCAGTTAGTTGATGTTTGGGTCCCTCTAGTGGTGGCAGCCTGATATTACAACATGTCTTGATGTTTGAGTCCCTCTAGTGGTGGCAGGCGAATATTACAACATGTCTTGATGTTTTTTTAAATTTTATTTCACCTTTATTTAACCAGGTAGGCTAGTTGAGAACAAGTTCTCATTTGCAACTGCGACCTGGCCAAGATAAAGCATAGCAGTGTGAACAGACAACAACACAGAGTTACACATGGAGTAAACAATAAACAAGTCAATAACATGGTAGAAAAAAAAAGAGAATCTATATACAATGTGTGCAAAAGGCATGAGGTAGGCAATAAATCGAGTAATTACAATTTAGCAGATTAACACTGGAGTGATAAATCATCAGATGATCATGTGCAAGAAGAGATACTGGTGTGCAAAAGAGCAGAAAAGTAAATAAATAAAAGCAGTATGGGGGGTGAGGTAGGTAAATTGGGTGGGTAGTTTACAGATGGACTATGTACAGCTGCAGCGATCGGTTAGCTGCTCGGATAGCAGATTTTTAAAGTTGTTGAGGGAGATAAAAGTCTCCAACTTCAGAGATTTTTGCAATTGAGTCCCTCTAGTGGTGGCAGGCGAATATTACAACATGTCTTGGTCCCGTGTGGCTCAGTTGGTAGAGCATGGCGCTTGCAACGCCAGGGTTGTGGGTTCAATTCCCACGGGGGGACCAGGATGAATATGTATGAACTTTCCAATTTGTAAGTCGCTCTGGATAAGAGCGTCTGCTAAATGACTTAAATGTAATGTCTTGATGTTTGAGTCCCTCTAGTGGTGGCAGGCTGATATTACAACATGTCTTGTTGTTTGAGTCCCTCTAGTGGTGGCAGCCTGATATTACTATATATTCATTGTTTAGCTGGAATTGAATGTTCATATCCTGTATGTTTGACTGTGATATGTGGTTGTCCCACCTAGCGCTATCTTAAGATGAATGCACTTAAGTCACTCTGGATAAGAGCTTCTGCTAAATGACTAACATGTGAATGTTTTACATACAGGTCTCACATTACTGATTGAATGATTTAAAAAAATATATATATTAATGTCACAAACATATCATTTATACATTTCTTTCATAGAAAAATAGTTACTTGCTAAATTTGACTGTAAAACCTAGCAGTACTACTTATTTATCTGAGAGTGGGGCAGATATATAGCATTTTGCAACAAACAATATATATATTATTTGTCTCTCTGAAATGAAAATATCAAGTGATAGATTTTAAACAAAAACATCTGTCATTGAACAGCTACTTTCCATGATTAGATAGTGAAAAAAACATACCAATCTCTTTCATAATGTCCTTCAACAATAAAAGCTAATTTACCAACATTTCTGAAAATAGATATACATGTACATTGCATTGTGAAAGTATTCACACCTCTTGACTTTTTCCGTATTTTGATACATTACCGCCCTGTAGAGAAGAGGACCACGTGTTCTACAGTAGAGAAGAGGACCACGTGTTCTACAGTAGAGAAGAGGACCACGTGTTCTACAGTAGAGTGGAGGACCACGTGTTCTACAGTAGAGAAGAGGAACCACGTGTTCTACAGTAGAGAAGAGGACCACGTGTTCTACAGTAGAGAAGAGGACCACGTGTTCTACAGTAGAGAAGAGGACCACGTGTTCTACAGTAGAGAAGAGGACCACGTGTTCTACAGTAGAGAAGAGGACCACGTGTTCTACAGTAGAGAAGAGGACCACGTGTTCTACAGTAGAGTGGAGGACCACGTGTTCTACAGTAGAGAAGAGGAACCACGTGTTCTACAGTAGAGAAGAGGACCACGTGTTCTACAGTAGAGAAGAGGACCACGTGTTCTACAGTAGAGAAGAGGACCACGTGTTCTACAGTAGAGAAGAGGACCACGTGTTCTACAGTAGAGAAGAGGACCACGTGTTCTACAGTAGAGAAGAGGAACCACGTGTTCTACAGTAGAGAAGAGGACCACGTGTTCTACAGTAGAGAAGAGGACCACGTGTTCTACAGTAGAGAAGAGGACCACGTGTTCTACAGGAGAGAAGAGAACCACGTGTTCTACAGTAGAGAAGAGGAACCACATGTTCTACAGTAGAGAAGAGGAACCACGTATTCTACAGTAGAGAAGAGGAACCACGTGTTCTACTGTAGAGAAGAGGAACCACGTGTTCTACAGTAGAGAAGAGGACCACGTGTTCTACTGTAGAGAAGAGGACCACGTGTTCTACAGTAGAGAAGAGGACCACGTGTTCTACAGTAGAGAAGAGGACCACGTGTTCTACAGTAGAGAAGAGGACCACGTGTTCTACAGTAGAGAAGAGGACCACGTGTTCTACAGTAGAGAAGAGGACCACGTGTTCTACAGTAGAGAAGAGGAACCACGTGTTCTACAGTAGAGAAGAGGAACCACGTGTTCTACAGTAGAGAAGAGGACCACGTGTTCTACAGTAGAGAAGAGGACCACGTGTTCTACAGTAGAGAAGAGGACCACGTGTTCTACAGTAGAGAAGAGGACCACGTGTTCTACTGTAGAGAAGAGGACCACGTGTTCTACAGTAGAGAAGAGGAACCACGTGTTCTACAGTAGAGAAGAGGACCACGTGTTCTACAGTAGAGAAGGGGACCACGTGTTCTACAGTAGAGAAGAGGAACCACGTGTTCTACAGTAGAGAAGAGGACCACGTGTTCTACTGTAGAGAAGAGGACCACGTGTTCTACAGTAGAGAAGAGGAACCACGTGTTCTACAGGAGAGAAGAGGACCACGTGTTCTACAGTAGAGAAGAGGACCACGTGTTCTACAGTAGAGAAGAGGACCACGTGTTCTACTGTAGAGAAGAGGACCACGTGTTCTACAGTAGAGAAGAGGACCACGTGTTCTACTGTAGAGAAGAGGACCACGTGTTCTACAGTAGAGAAGAGGAACCACGTGTTCTACAGGAGAGAAGAGGACCACGTGTTCTACAGTAGAGAAGAGGACCACGTGTTCTACAGTAGAGAAGAGGAACCACGTGTTCTACAGTAGAGAAGAGGACCACGTGTTCTACAGTAGAGAAGAGGAACCACATGTTCTACAGTAGAGAAGAGGAACCACGTGTTCTACAGTAGAGAAGAGGACCACGTGTTCTACAGTAGAGAAGAGGACCACGTGTTCTACAGTAGAGAAGAGGACCACGTGTTCTACAGTAGAGAAGAGGAACACGTGTTCTACAGTAGAGAAGAGGACCACGTGTTCTACTGGAGAGAAGAGGGCCACGTGTTCTACAGTAGAGAAGAGGAACCACGTGTTCTACAGTAGAGAAGAGGACCACGTGTTCTACAGTAGAGAAGAGGACCACGTGTTCTACAGTAGAGAAGAGGAACCACGTGTTCTACAGTAGAGAAGAGGACCACGTGTTCTACAGTAGAGAAGAGGACCACGTGTTCTACAGTAGAGAAGAGAACCACGTGTTCTACAGTAGAGAAGAGGACCACGTGTTCTACATTAGAGAAGAGGAACCACGTGTTCTACAGTAGAGAAGAGGACCACGTGTTCTACAGTAGAGAAGAGGACCACGTGTTCTACAGTAGAGAAGAAGAACCACGTGTTCTACAGTAGAGACGAGGAACCACGTGTTCTACAGTAGAGAAGAGGAACCACGTGTTCTACTGTAGAGAAGAGGACCACGTGTTCTACAGTAGAGAAGAGGACCACGTGTTCTACAGTAGAGAAGAGGAACCACGTGTTCTACAGTAGAGAAGAGGACCACGTGTTCTACAGTAGAGAAGAGGACCACGTGTTCTACAGTAGAGAAGAGGACCACGTGTTCTACAGTAGAGAAGAGGACCACGTGTTCTACAGTAGAGAAGAGGAACCACGTGTTCTACAGTAGAGAAGAGGACCACGTGTTCTACAGTAGAGAAGAGGACCACGTGTTCTACAGTAGAGAAGAGGACCACGTGTTCTACAGTAGAGAAGAGGAACACGTGTTCTACAGTAGAGAAGAGGACCACGTGTTCTACAGTAGAGAAGAGGACCACGTGTTCTACAGTAGAGAAGAGGAACCACGTGTTCTACAGTAGAGAAGAGGACCACGTGTTCTACAGTAGAGAAGAGGACCACGTGTTCTACAGTAGAGAAGAGGACCACGTGTTCTACAGTAGAGAAGAAGAACACGTGTTCTACTGTAGAGAAGAGGACCACGTGTTCTACAGTAGAGAAGAGGACCACGTGTTCTACAGTAGAGAAGAGGACCACGTGTTCTACAGTAGAGAAGAGGAACCACGTGTTCTACAGTAGAGAAGAAGAACACGTGTTCTACAGTAGAGAAGAGGACCACGTGTTCTACAGTAGAGAAGAGGACCACGTGTTCTACAGTAGAGAAGAGGAACCACGTGTTCTACAGTAGAGAAGAGGACCACGTGTTCTACAGTAGAGAAGAGGACCACGTGTTCTACAGTAGAGAAGAGGACCACGTGTTCTACAGTAGAGAAGAGGACCACGTGTTCTACAGTAGAGAAGAGGACCACGTGTTCTACAGTAGAGAAGAGGACCACGTGTTCTACAGTAGAGAAGAGGACCACGTGTTCTACAGTAGAGAAGAGGAACCACGTGTTCTACTGTAAAGAGGACCACGTGTTCTACAGCAGAGAAGAGGACCACGTGTTCTACAGTAGAGAAGAGGAACCACGTGTTCTACAGTAGAGAAGAGGACCACGTGTTCTACAGTAGAGAAGAGGACCACGTGTTCTACAGTAGAGAAGAGGACCACGTGTTCTACAGTAGAGAAGAGGACCACGTGTTCTACAGTAGAGAAGAGGAACCACGTGTTCTACTGGAGAGAAGAGGACCACGTGTTCTACAGTAGAGAAGAGGAACCACGTGTTCTACAGTAGAGAAGAGGACCACGTGTTCTACAGTAGAGAAGAGGACCACGTGTTCTACAGTAGAGAAGAGGACCACGTGTTCTACAGTAGAGAAGAGGAACCACGTGTTCTACATTAGAGAAGAGGACCACGTGTTCTACAGTAGAGAAGAGGAACCACGTGTTCTACAGTAGAGAAGAGGACCACGTGTTCTACAGTAGAGAAGAGGAGCACGTGTTCTACAGTAGAGAAGAGGACCACGTGTTCTACAGTAGAGAAGAGGGCCACGTGTTCTACAGTAGAGAAGAGGAACCACGTGTTCTACAGTAGAGAAGAGGAACCACGTGTTCTACAGTAGAGAAGAGGACCACGTGTTCTACTGGAGAGAAGAGGACCACGTGTTCTACAGTAGAGAAGAGGACCACGTGTTCTACAGTAGAGAAGAGGACCACGTGTTCTACAGTAGAGAAGAGGAACCACGTGTTCTACATTAGAGAAGAGGACCACGTGTTCTACAGTAGAGAAGAGGAACCACGTGTTCTACAGTAGAGAAGAGGACCACGTGTTCTACAGTAGAGAAGAGGAACCACGTGTTCTACAGTAGAGAAGAGGACCACGTGTTCTACAGTAGAGAAGAGGAACCACGTGTTCTACAGTAGAGAAGAGGACCACGTGTTCTACAGTAGAGAAGAGGAACCACGTGTTCTACAGTAGAGAAGAGGAACCACGTGTTCTACAGTAGAGAAGAGGAACCACGTGTTCTACAGTAGAGAAGAGGACCACGTGTTCTACAGTAGAGAAGAGGACCACGTGTTCTACAGTAGAGAAGAGGACCACGTGTTCTACAGTAGAGAAGAGGAACCACGTGTTCTACAGTAGAGAAGAGGAACCACGTGTTCTACAGTAGAGAAGAGGAACCACGTGTTCTACAGTAGAGAAGAGGAACCACGTGTTCTACAGTAGAGAAGAGGAACACGTGTTCTACAGTAGAGAAGAGGAACCACGTGTTCTACAGTAGAGAAGAGGAACCACGTGTTCTACAGTAGAGAAGAGGAACACGTGTTCTACAGTAGAGAAGAGGACCACGTGTTCTACAGTAGAGAAGAGGAACCACGTGTTCTACAGTAGAGAAGAGGAACCACGTGTTCTACAGTAGAGAAGAGGACCACGTGTTCTACAGGAGAGAAGAGAACCACGTGTTCTACAGTAGAGAAGAGGACCACGTGTTCTACAGTAGAGAAGAGGAACCACGTGTTCTACAGTAGAGAAGAAGAACCACGTGTTCTACAGTAGAGAAGAGGAACCACGTGTTCTACTGTAGAGAAGAGGACCACGTGTTCTACAGTAGAGAAGAGGAACCACGTGTTCTACAGTAGAGAAGAGGAACCACGTGTTCTACAGTAGAGAAGAGGAACCACGTGTTCTACAGTAGAGAAGAGGACCACGTGTTCTACTGGAGAGAAGAGGACCACGTGTTCTACAGTAGAGAAGAGGAACCACGTGTTCTACAGTAGAGAAGAGGACCACGTGTTCTACAGTAGAGAAGAGGACCACGTGTTCTACTGGAGAGAAGAGGACCACGTGTTCTACAGTAGAGAAGAGGAACCACGTGTTCTACAGTAGAGAAGAGGAACCACGTGTTCTACAGTAGAGAAGAGGAACCACGTGTTCTACAGTAGAGAAGAGGAACCACGTGTTCTACAGTAGAGAAGAGGAACCACGTGTTCTACAGTAGAGAAGAGGAACCACGTGTTCTACAGTAGAGAAGAGGACCACGTGTTCTACAGTAGAGAAGAGGACCACGTGTTCTACAGTAGAGAAGAGGACCACGTGTTCTACAGTAGAGAAGAGGACCACGTGTTCTACAGTAGAGAAGAGGACCACGTGTTCTACAGTAGAGAAGAGGACCACGTGTTCTACAGTAGAGAAGAGGACCACGTGTTCTACAGTAGAGAAGAGGACCACGTGTTCTACAGTAGAGAAGAGGACCACGTGTTCTACAGTAGAGAAGAGGAACCACGTGTTCTACAGTAGAGAAGAGGAACCACGTGTTCTACAGTAGAGAAGAGGACCACGTGTTCTACAGTAGAGAAGAGGACCACGTGTTCTACAGTAGAGAAGAGGACCACGTGTTCTACAGTAGAGAAGAGGACCACGTGTTCTACAGTAGAGAAGAGGAACCACGTGTTCTACAGTAGAGAAGAGGACCACGTGTTCTACAGTAGAGAAGAGGAACCACGTGTTCTACAGTAGAGAAGAGGACCACGTGTTCTACAGTAGAGAAGAGGAACCACGTGTTCTACAGTAGAGAAGAGGACCACGTGTTCTACTGTAGAGAAGAGGACCACGTGTTCTACAGTAGAGAAGAGGACCACGTGTTCTACAGTAGAGAAGAGGACCACGTGTTCTACAGTAGAGAAGAGGAACCACGTGTTCTACAGTAGAGAAGAGGACCACGTGTTCTACAGTAGAGAAGAGGACCACGTGTTCTACAGTAGAGAAGAGGACCACGTGTTCTACAGTAGAGAAGAGGACCACGTGTTCTACAGTAGAGAAGAGGACCACGTGTTCTACAGTAGAGAAGAGGAACCACGTGTTCTACAGTAGAGAAGAGGAACCACGTGTTCTACAGTAGAGAAGAGGAGCACGTGTTCTACAGTAGAGAAGAGGACCACGTGTTCTACAGTAGAGAAGAGGACCACGTGTTCTACAGTAGAGAAGAAGACCACGTGTTCTACAGTAGAGAAGAGGACCACGTGTTCTACAGTAGAGAAGAGGACCACGTGTTCTACAGTAGAGAAGAGGACCACGTGTTCTACAGTAGAGAAGAGGACCACGTGTTCTACAGTAGAGAAGAGGACCACGTGTTCTACAGTAGAGAAGAGGACCACGTGTTCTACAGTAGAGAAGAGGACCACGTGTTCTACAGTAGAGAAGAGGACCACGTGTTCTACTGTAGAGAAGAGGACCACGTGTTCTACAGTAGAGAAGAGGACCACGTGTTCTACAGTAGAGAAGAGGACCACGTGTTCTACAGTAGAGAAGAGGAACCACGTGTTCTACATTAGAGAAGAGGACCACGTGTTCTACAGTAGAGAAGAGGAACACGTGTTCTACAGTAGAGAAGAGGACCACGTGTTCTACAGTAGAGAAGAGGAACCACATGTTCTACAGTAGAGAAGAAGAACCACGTGTTCTACAGTAGAGAAGAGGACCACGTGTTCTACAGTAGAGAAGAGGACCACGTGATCTACAGTAGAGAAGAGGAACCACGTGTTCCACAGTAGAGAAGAGGACCACGTGTTCTACAGTAGAGAAGAGGAACCACGTGTTCTACAGTAGAGAAGAGGAACCACGTGTTCTACAGTAGAGAAGAGGACCACGTGTTCTACAGTAGAGAAGAGGAACCACGTGTTCTACAGTAGAGAAGAGGACCACGTGTTCTACAGTAGAGAAGAGGAACCACGTGTTCTACAGTAGAGAAGAGGACCACGTGTTCTACAGTAGAGAAGAGGACCACGTGTTCTACAGTAGAGAAGAGGACCACGTGTTCTACAGTAGAGAAGAGGAACCACGTGTTCTACAGTAGAGAAGAGGACCACGTGTTCTACAGTAGAGAAGAGGAACCACGTGTTCTACAGTAGAGAAGAGGAACCACGTGTTCTACAGTAGAGAAGAGGAACCACGTGTTCTACAGTAGAGAAGAGGACCACGTGTTCTACAGTAGAGAAGAGGAACCACGTGTTCTACAGTAGAGAAGAGGACCACGTGTTCTACAGTAGAGAAGAGGAACCACGTGTTCTACAGTAGAGAAGAGGACCACGTGTTCTACAGTAGAGAAGAGGACCACGTGTTCTACAGTAGAGAAGAGGACCACGTGTTCTACAGTAGAGAAGAGGGCCACGTGTTCTACAGTAGAGAAGAGGACCACGTGTTCTACAGTAGAGAAGAGGACCACGTGTTCTACAGTAGAGAAGAGGACCACGTGTTCTACAGTAGAGAAGAGGAACCACGTGTTCTACAGTAGAGAAGAGGAACCACGTGTTCTACAGTAGAGAAGAGGACCACGTGTTCTACAGTAGAGAAGAGGACCATGTGTTCTACAGTAGAGAAGAGGACCACGTGTTCTACAGTAGAGAAGAGGAACCACGTGTTCTACAGTAGAGAAGAGGAACCACGTGTTCTACTGGAGAGAAGAGGAACCACGTGTTCTACAGTAGAGAAGAGGAACCACGTGTTCTACAGTAGAGAAGAGGAACCACGTGTTCTACAGTAGAGAAGAGGACCACGTGTTCTACAGTAGAGAAGAGGACCACGTGTTCTACAGTAGAGAAGAGGAACCACGTGTTCTACAGTAGAGAAGAGGAACCACGTGTTCTACAGTAGAGAAGAGGACCACGTGTTCTACAGTAGAGAAGAGGACCACGTGTTCTACAGTAGAGAAGAGGAACCACGTGTTCTACAGTAGAGAAGAGGAACCACGTGTTCTACAGTAGAGAAGAGGACCACGTGTTCTACAGTAGAGAAGAGGAACCACGTGTTCTACAGTAGAGAAGAGGACCACGTGTTCTACAGTAGAGAAGAGGACCACGTGTTCTACTGTAGAGAAGAGGAACCACGTGTTCTACTGTAGAGAAGAGGAACCACGTGTTCTACAGTAGAGAAGAGGACCACGTGTTCTACTGTAGAGAAGAGGACCACGTGTTCTACTGTAGAGAAGAGGAACCACGTGTTCTACAGTAGAGAAGAGGACCACGTGTTCTACAGTAGAGAAGAGGACCACGTGTTCTACAGTAGAGAAGAGGACCACGTGTTCTACAGTAGAGAAGAGGAACCACGTGTTCTACAGTAGAGAAGAGGACCACGTGTTCTACTGTAGAGAAGAGGAACCACGTGTTCTACAGTAGAGAAGAGGACCACGTGTTCTACAGTAGAGAAGAGGACCACGTGTTCTACAGTAGAGAAGAGGACCACGTGTTCTACAGTAGAGAAGAGGAACCACGTGTTCTACAGTAGAGAAGAGGACCACGTGTTCTACAGTAGAGAAGAGGACCACGTGTTCTACAGTAGAGAAGAGGACCACGTGTTCTACAGTAGAGAAGAGGACCACGTGTTCTACAGTAGAGAAGAGGACCACGTGTTCTACAGTAGAGAAGAGGACCACGTGTTCTACAGTAGAGAAGAGGAACCACGTGTTCTACAGTAGAGAAGAGGAACCACGTGTTCTACAGTAGAGAAGAGGAACCACGTGTTCTACAGTAGAGAAGAGGACCACGTGTTCTACAGTAGAGAAGAGGAACACGTGTTCTACAGTAGAGAAGAGGACCACGTGTTCTACAGTAGAGAAGAGGACCACGTGTTCTACAGTAGAGAAGAGGAACCACGTGTTCTACAGTAGAGAAGAGGACCACGTGTTCTACAGTAGAGAAGAGGACCACGTGTTCTACAGTAGAGAAGAGGACCACGTGTTCTACAGTAGAGAAGAGGACCACGTGTTCTACAGTAGAGAAGAGGACCACGTGTTCTACAGTAGAGAAGAGGAACCACGTGTTCTACAGTAGAGAAGAGGAACCACGTGTTCTACAGTAGAGAAGAGGAGCACGTGTTCTACAGTAGAGAAGAGGAGCACGTGTTCTACAGTAGAGAAGAGGACCACGTGTTCTACAGTAGAGAAGAGGACCACGTGTTCTACAGTAGAGAAGAGGACCACGTGTTCTACAGTAGAGAAGAGGAGCACGTGTTCTACAGTAGAGAAGAGGACCACGTGTTCTACAGTAGAGAAGAGGAACCACGTGTTCTACAGTAGAGAAGAGGACCACGTGTTCTACAGTAGAGAAGAGGACCACGTGTTCTACAGTAGAGAAGAGGACCACGTGTTCTACAGTAGAGAAGAGGAACCACGTGTTCTACTGGAGAGAAGAGGAACCACGTGTTCTACAGTAGAGAAGAGGACCACGTGTTCTACAGTAGAGAAGAGGAACCACGTGTTCTACAGTAGAGAAGAGGACCACGTGTTCTACAGTAGAGAAGAGGACCACGTGTTCTACAGTAGAGAAGAGGACCACGTGTTCTACAGTAGAGAAGAGGAACCACGTGTTCTACAGTAGAGAAGAGGAACCACGTGTTCTACAGTAGAGAAGAGGACCACGTGTTCTACAGTAGAGAAGAGGACCACGTGTTCTACAGTAGAGAAGAGGACCACGTGTTCTACAGTAGAGAAGAGGAACCACGTGTTCTACAGTAGAGAAGAGGACCACGTGTTCTACAGTAGAGAAGAGGACCACGTGTTCTACAGTAGAGAAGAGGACCACGTGTTCTACAGTAGAGAAGAGGAGCACGTGTTCTACAGTGGAGAAGAGGACCACGTGTTCTACAGTAGAGAAGAGGACCACGTGTTCTACAGTAGAGAAGAGGACCACGTGTTCTACAGTAGAGAAGAGGACCACGTGTTCTACTGTAGAGAAGAGGAACCACGTGTTCTACAGTAGAGAAGAGGAACCACGTGTTCTACAGTAGAGAAGAGGACCACGTGTTCTACAGTAGAGAAGAGGACCACGTGTTCTACTGGAGAGAAGAGGACCACGTGTTCTACTGGAGAGAAGAGGACCACGTGTTCTACAGTAGAGAAGAGGAACCACGTGTTCTACTGGAGAGAAGAGGACCACGTGTTCTACAGTAGAGAAGAGGACCACGTGTTCTACAGTAGAGAAGAGGACCACGTGTTCTACAGTAGAGAAGAGGACCACGTGTTCTACAGTAGAGAAGAGGACCACGTGTTCTACAGTAGAGAAGAGGACCACGTGTTCTACAGTAGAGAAGAGGACCACGTGTTCTACAGTAGAGAAGAGGACCACGTGTTCTACAGTAGAGAAGAGGACCACGTGTTCTACAGGAGAGAAGAGGACCACGTGTTCTACAGTAGAGAAGAGGACCACGTGTTCTACAGTAGAGAAGAGGAACCACGTGTTCTACAGTAGAGAAGAGGACCACGTGTTCTACAGTAGAGAAGAGGACCACGTGTTCTACAGTAGAGAAGAGGAACCACGTGTTCTACAGTAGAGAAGAGGACCACGTGTTCTACAGTAGAGAAGAGGACCACGTGTTCTACAGTAGAGAAGAGGAACCACGTGTTCTACAGTAGAGAAGAGGACCACGTGTTCTACAGTAGAGAAGAGGAACCACGTGTTCTACAGTAGAGAAGAGGACCACGTGTTCTACAGTAGAGAAGAGGACCACGTGTTCTACAGTAGAGAAGAGGACCACGTGTTCTACAGTAGAGAAGAGGACCACGTGTTCTACAGTAGAGAAGAGGACCACGTGTTCTACAGTAGAGAAGAGGAGCACGTGTTCTACAGTAGAGAAGAGGAACCACGTGTTCTACAGTAGAGAAGAGGACCACGTGTTCTACAGTAGAGAAGAGGAACCACGTGTTCTACAGTAGAGAAGAGGAACCACGTGTTCTACAGTAGAGAAGAGGAACCACGTGTTCTACAGTAGAGAAGAGGACCACGTGTTCTACAGTAGAGAAGAGGACCACGTGTTCTACAGTAGAGAAGAGGACCACGTGTTCTACAGTAGAGAAGAGGACCACGTGTTCTACAGTAGAGAAGAGGACCACGTGTTCTACAGTAGAGAAGAGGACCACGTGTTCTACAGTAGAGAAGAGGAACCACGTGTTCTACAGTAGAGAAGAGGAACCACGTGTTCTACAGTAGAGAAGAGGGCCACGTGTTCTACAGTAGAGAAGAGGAACCACGTGTTCTACAGTAGAGAAGAGGACCACGTGTTCTACAGTAGAGAAGAGGACCCACGTGTTCTACAGTAGAGAAGAGGAACCACGTGTTCTACAGTAGAGAAGAGGACCACGTGTTCTACAGTAGAGAAGAGGAACCACGTGTTCTACAGTAGAGAAGAGGAACCACGTGTTCTACAGTAGAGAAGAGGAACCACGTGTTCTACAGTAGAGAAGAGGACCACGTGTTCTACAGTAGAGAAGAGGAACCACGTGTTCTACAGTAGAGAAGAGGACCACGTGTTCTACAGTAGAGAAGAGGACCACGTGTTCTACAGTAGAGAAGAGGACCACGTGTTCTACAGTAGAGAAGAGGAACCACGTGTTCTACAGTAGAGAAGAGGAACCACGTGTTCTACAGTAGAGAAGAGGAACCACGTGTTCTACAGTAGAGAAGAGGAACCACGTGTTCTACAGTAGAGAAGAGGAACCACGTGTTCTACAGTAGAGAAGAGGACCACGTGTTCTACAGTAGAGAAGAGGAACCACGTGTTCTACAGTAGAGAAGAGGAACCACGTGTTCTACAGTAGAGAAGAGGACCACGTGTTCTACAGTAGAGAAGAGGAACCACGTGTTCTACAGTAGAGAAGAGGAACCACGTGTTCTACAGTAGAGAAGAGGACCACGTGTTCTACAGTAGAGAAGAGGACCACGTGTTCTACAGTAGAGAAGAGGACCACGTGTTCTACAGTAGAGAAGAGGAACCACGTGTTCTACAGTAGAGAAGAGGACCAAGTGTTCTACAGTAGAGAAGAGGAACCACGTGTTCTACAGTAGAGAAGAGGAACCACGTGTTCTACAGTAGAGAAGAGGAACCACGTGTTCTACAGTAGAGAAGAGGACCACGTGTTCTACAGTAGAGAAGAGGACCACGTGTTCTACAGTAGAGAAGAGGAACCACGTGTTCTACAGTAGAGAAGAGGACCAAGTGTTCTACAGTAGAGAAGAGGACCACGTGTTCTACAGTAGAGAAGAGGACCACGTGTTCTACAGTAGAGAAGAGGACCACGTGTTCTACAGTAGAGAAGAGGACCACGTGTTCTACAGTAGAGAAGAGGAACCACGTGTTCTACAGTAGAGAAGAGGACCACGTGTTCTACAGTAGAGAAGAGGACCACGTGTTCTACTGTAGAGAAGAGGAACCACGTGTTCTACAGTAGAGAAGAGGACCACGTGTTCTACAGTAGAGAAGAGGAACCACGTGTTCTACAGTAGAGAAGAGGACCACGTGTTCTACAGTAGAGAAGAGGAGCCACGTGTTCTACAGTAGAGAAGAGGAACCACGTGTTCTACAGTAGAAGGTTCTAGAAAGCGCCTTATATCCAAGAGAGTACAGGACAAAACACGTCGTGCCGACGAACGGTTAAAAGCAGAGGATCGTTCTATTTCCCTGCATATCATTAAACAACCTATTATTTACATCTACATCACTGAAAACTATTACTATAATATTAGTAAATATAGAACACTACTAATGAAACTGGTGGTCTACAACATCTACTATTACTATAATATTAGTAAATATAGAACACTACTAATGAAACTGGTGGTCTACAACATCTACTATTACTATAATATTAGTAAATATAGAACACTACTAATGAAACTGGTGGTCTATAACATCTACTATTACTATAATATTAGTAAATATAGAACACTACTAATGAAACTGGTGGTCTACAACATCTACTATTACTATAATATTAGTAAATATAGAACACTACTAATGAAACTGGTGGTCTACAACATCTACTATTACTATAATATTAGTAAATATAGAACACTACTAATGAAACTGGTGGTCTACAACATCTACTATTACTATAATATTAGTAAATATAGAACACTACTAATGAAACTGGTGGTCTACAACATCTACTATTACTATAATAGTAGTAAATATAGAACACTACTAATGAAACTGGTGGTCTATAACATCTACTATTACTATAATAGTAGTAAATATAGAACACTACTAATGAAACTGGTGGTCTACAACATCTACTATTACTATAATATTAGTAAATATAGAACACTACTAATGAAACTGGTGGTCTACAACATCTACTATTACTATAATAGTAGTAAATATAGAACACTACTAATGAAACTGGTGGTCTATAACATCTACTATTACTATAATAGTAGTAAATATAGAACACTACTAATGAAACTGGTGGTCTACAACATCTACTATTACTATAATATTAGTAAATATAGAACACTACTAATGAAACTGGTGGTCTACAACATCTACTATTACTATAATATTAGTAAATATAGAACACTACTAATGAAACTGGTGGTCTACAACATCTACTATTACTATAATATTAGTAAATATAGAACACTACTAATGAAACTGGTGGTCTACAACATCTACTATTACTATAATATTAGTAAATATAGAACACTACTAATGAAACTGGTGGTCTACAACATCTACTATTACTATAATATTAGTAAATATAGAACACTACTAATGAAACTGGTGGTCTACAACATCTACTATTACTATAATATTAGTAAATATAGAACACTACTAATGAAACTGGTGGTCTACAACATCTACTATTACTATAATATTAGTAAATATAGAACACTACTAATGAAACTGGTGGTCTACAACATCTACTATTACTATAATATTAGTAAATATAGAACACTACTAATGAAACTGGTGGTCTACAACATCTACTATTACTATAATATTAGTAAATATAGAACACTACTAATGAAACTGGTGGTCTACAACATCTACTATTACTATAATATTAGTAAATATAGAACACTACTAATGAAACTGGTGGTCTACAACATCTACTATTACTATAATAGTAGTAAATATAGAACACTACTAATGAAACTGGTGGTCTATAACATCTCACATCCCCCTTCATCATGGTGTCTCTAACACATCTCACATCCCCCTTCATCATGGTCTCTCTAACACATCTCACATCCCCCTTCATCATGGTGTGTCTCTAACACATCTCACATCCCCCTTCATCATGGTGTGTCTCTAACACATCTCACATCCCCCTTCATCATGGTGTGTCTCTAACACATCTCACATCCCCCTTCATCATGGTGTCTCTAACACATCTCACATCCCCCTTCATCATGGTGTGTCTCTAACACATCTCACATCCCCCTTCATCATGGTCTCTCTAACACATCTCACATCCCCCTTCATCATGGTGTGTCTCTAACACATCTCACATCCCCCTTCATCATGGTGTCTCTCTAACACATCTCACATCCCCCTTCATCATGGTGTGTCTCTAACACATCTCACATCCCCCTTCATCATGGTGTCTCTAACACATCTCACATCCCCCTTCATCATGGTGTCTCTAATACATCTCACATCCCCCTTCATCATGGTGTCTCTCTAACACATCTCACATCCCCCTTCATCATGGTCTCTCTAACACATCTCACATCCCCCTTCATCATGGTGTCTCTAATACATCTCACATCCCCCTTCATCATGGTGTCTCTCTAACACATCTCACATCCCCCCTTCATCATGGTGTCTCTAACACATCTCACATCCCCCTTCATCATGGTGTCTCTAACACATCTCACATCCCCCTTCATCATGGTGTCTCTCTAACACATCTCACATCCCCCCTTCATCATGGTGTCTCTAATACATCTCACATCCCCCCTTCATCATGGTGTCTCTAATACATCTCACATCCCCCCTTCATCATGGTGTGTCTCTAACACATCTCACATCCCCCCTTCATCATGGTGTCTCTAATACATCTCACATCCCCCTTCATCATGGTGTGTCTCTAACACATCTCACATCCCCCCTTCATCATGGTGTCTCTAATACATCTCACATCCCCCTTCATCATGGTGTGTCTCTAACACATCTCACATCCCCCCTTCATCATGGTGTCTCTAATACATCTCACATCCCCCCTTCATCATGGTGTCTCTAATACATCTCACATCCCCCTTCATCATGGTGTCTCTAATACATCTCACATCCCCCCTTCATCATGGTGTCTCTCTAACACATCTCACATCCCCCTTCATCATGGTGTCTCTCTAACACATCTCACATCCCCCCTTCATCATGGTGTGTCTCTAACACATCTCACATCCCCCTTCATCATGGTGTGTCTAATACATCTCACATCCCCCTTCATCATGTTGTCTCTAATACATCTCACATCCCCCTTCATCATGGTGTCTCTAATACATCTCACATCCCCCTTCATCATGGTGTCTCTAATACATCTCACATCCCCCTTCATCATGGTGTCTCTAATACATCTCACATCCCCCTTCATCATGGTGTGTCTAATACATCTCACATCCCCCTTCATCATGGTGTGTCTAATACATCTCACATCCCCCTTCATCATGGTGTGTCTCTAACACATCTCACATCCCCCTTCATCATGGTGTCTCTATCACATCTCACATCCCCCCTTCATCATGGTGTCTCTAATACATCTCACATCCCCCCTTCATCATGGTGTCTCTAACACATCTCACATCCCCCCTTCATCATGGTGTCTCTAATACATCTCACATCCCCCTTCATCATGGTGTGTCTCTAACACATCTCACATCCCCCTTCATCATGGTGTGTCTCTAACACATCTCACATCCCCCTTCATCATGGTGTCTCTAACACATCTCACATCCCCCTTCATCATGGTGTCTCTAATACATCTCACATCCCCCTTCATCATGGTGTCTCTAATACATCTCACATCCCCCCTTCATCATGGTGTGTCTTGTCTCTAACACATCTCACATCCCCCCTTCATCATGGTGTCTCTCTAACACATCTCACATCCCCCTTCATCATGGTGTCTCTCTAACACATCTCACATCCCCCTTCATCATGGTGTGTCTCTAACACATCTCACATCCCCCTTCATCATGGTGTCTCTAATACATCTCACATCCCCCTTCATCATGGTGTGTCTCTAACACATCTCACATCCCCCTTCATCATGGTGTGTCTCTAACACATCTCACATCCCCCTTCATCATGGTGTCTCTAACACATCTCACATCCCCCTTCATCATGGTGTCTCTAACACATCTCACATCCCCCTTCATCATGGTGTGTCTCTAACACATCTCACATCCCCCTTCATCATGGTGTGTCTCTAACACATCTCACATCCCCCTTCATCATGGTGTCTCTAACACATCTCACATCCCCCTTCATCATGGTGTGTCTCTAACACATCTCACATCCCCCTTCATCATGGTGTGTCTCTAACACATCTCACATCCCCCTTCATCATGGTGTCTCTAACACATCTCACATCCCCCTTCATCATGGTGTGTCTCTAATACATCTCACATCCCCCCTTCATCATGGTGTGTCTCTAACACATCTCACATCCCCCCTTCATCATGGTGTGTCTCTAACACATCTCACATCCCCCTTCATCATGGTGTGTCTCTAATACATCTCACATCCCCCTTCATCATGGTCTCTCTAACACATCTCACATCCCCCTTCATCATGGTGTCTCTAATACATCTCACATCCCCCTTCATCATGGTGTCTCTAATACATCTCACATCCCCCTTCATCATGGTGTGTCTAATACATCTCACATCCCCCTTCATCATGGTGTCTCTAATACATCTCACATCCCCCTTCATCATGGTGTGTCTCTAACACATCTCACATCCCCCTTCATCATGGTGTCTCTAACACATCTCACATCCCCCTTCATCATGGTGTCTCTATCACATCTCACATCCCCCTTCACCATGGTGTCTCTAATACATCTCACATCCCCCCTTCATCATGGTGTGTCTCTAACACATCTCACATCCCCCTTCATCATGGTGTCTCTAATACATCTCACATCCCCCCCTTCATCATGGTGTGTCTCTAACACATCTCACATCCCCCTTCATCATGGTGTCTCTAATACATCTCACATCCCCCCTTCATCATGGTGTGTCTCTAACACATCTCACATCCCCCTTCATCATGGTGTCTCTAATACATCTCACATCCCCCCTTCATCATGGTGTCTCTAATACATCTCACATCCCCCCTTCATCATGGTGTGTCTTGTCTCTAACACATCTCACATCCCCCTTCATCATGGTGTGTCTCTAACACATCTCACATCCCCCCTTCATCATGGTGTCTCTAACACATCTCACATCCCCCTTCATCATGGTGTCTCTAACACATCTCACATCCCCCTTCATCATGGTGTCTCTCTAACACATCTCACATCCCCCCTTCATCATGGTGTCTCTAATACATCTCACATCCCCCCTTCATCATGGTGTCTCTAATACATCTCACATCCCCCCTTCATCATGGTGTGTCTCTAACACATCTCACATCCCCCCTTCATCATGGTGTCTCTAATACATCTCACATCCCCCTTCATCATGGTGTGTCTCTAACACATCTCACATCCCCCCTTCATCATGGTGTCTCTAATACATCTCACATCCCCCTTCATCATGGTGTGTCTCTAACACATCTCACATCCCCCCTTCATCATGGTGTCTCTAATACATCTCACATCCCCCCTTCATCATGGTGTCTCTAATACATCTCACATCCCCCCTTCATCATGGTGTCTCTCTAACACATCTCACATCCCCCTTCATCATGGTGTCTCTCTAACACATCTCACATCCCCCCTTCATCATGGTGTGTCTCTAACACATCTCACATCCCCCTTCATCATGGTGTGTCTAATACATCTCACATCCCCCTTCATCATGGTGTCTCTAATACATCTCACATCCCCCTTCATCATGGTGTCTCTAATACATCTCACATCCCCCTTCATCATGGTGTCTCTAATACATCTCACATCCCCCTTCATCATGGTGTCTCTAATACATCTCACATCCCCCTTCATCATGGTGTGTCTAATACATCTCACATCCCCCTTCATCATGGTGTGTCTAATACATCTCACATCCCCCTTCATCATGGTGTGTCTCTAACACATCTCACATCCCCCTTCATCATGGTGTCTCTATCACATCTCACATCCCCCCTTCATCATGGTGTCTCTAATACATCTCACATCCCCCCTTCATCATGGTGTCTCTAACACATCTCACATCCCCCCTTCATCATGGTGTCTCTAATACATCTCACATCCCCCTTCATCATGGTGTGTCTCTAACACATCTCACATCCCCCTTCATCATGGTGTGTCTCTAACACATCTCACATCCCCCTTCATCATGGTGTCTCTAACACATCTCACATCCCCCTTCATCATGGTGTCTCTAATACATCTCACATCCCCCTTCATCATGGTGTCTCTAATACATCTCACATCCCCCCTTCATCATGGTGTGTCTTGTCTCTAACACATCTCACATCCCCCCTTCATCATGGTGTCTCTCTAACACATCTCACATCCCCCTTCATCATGGTGTCTCTCTAACACATCTCACATCCCCCTTCATCATGGTGTGTCTCTAACACATCTCACATCCCCCTTCATCATGGTGTCTCTAATACATCTCACATCCCCCTTCATCATGGTGTGTCTCTAACACATCTCACATCCCCCTTCATCATGGTGTGTCTCTAACACATCTCACATCCCCCTTCATCATGGTGTCTCTAACACATCTCACATCCCCCTTCATCATGGTGTCTCTAACACATCTCACATCCCCCTTCATCATGGTGTGTCTCTAACACATCTCACATCCCCCTTCATCATGGTGTGTCTCTAACACATCTCACATCCCCCTTCATCATGGTGTCTCTAACACATCTCACATCCCCCTTCATCATGGTGTGTCTCTAACACATCTCACATCCCCCTTCATCATGGTGTGTCTCTAACACATCTCACATCCCCCTTCATCATGGTGTCTCTAACACATCTCACATCCCCCTTCATCATGGTGTGTCTCTAATACATCTCACATCCCCCCTTCATCATGGTGTGTCTCTAACACATCTCACATCCCCCCTTCATCATGGTGTGTCTCTAACACATCTCACATCCCCCTTCATCATGGTGTGTCTCTAATACATCTCACATCCCCCTTCATCATGGTCTCTCTAACACATCTCACATCCCCCTTCATCATGGTGTCTCTAATACATCTCACATCCCCCTTCATCATGGTGTCTCTAATACATCTCACATCCCCCTTCATCATGGTGTGTCTAATACATCTCACATCCCCCTTCATCATGGTGTCTCTAATACATCTCACATCCCCCTTCATCATGGTGTGTCTCTAACACATCTCACATCCCCCTTCATCATGGTGTCTCTAACACATCTCACATCCCCCTTCATCATGGTGTCTCTATCACATCTCACATCCCCCTTCACCATGGTGTCTCTAATACATCTCACATCCCCCCTTCATCATGGTGTGTCTCTAACACATCTCACATCCCCCTTCATCATGGTGTCTCTAATACATCTCACATCCCCCCCTTCATCATGGTGTGTCTCTAACACATCTCACATCCCCCTTCATCATGGTGTCTCTAATACATCTCACATCCCCCCTTCATCATGGTGTGTCTCTAACACATCTCACATCCCCCTTCATCATGGTGTCTCTAATACATCTCACATCCCCCCTTCATCATGGTGTCTCTAATACATCTCACATCCCCCCTTCATCATGGTGTGTCTTGTCTCTAACACATCTCACATCCCCCTTCATCATGGTGTGTCTCTAACACATCTCACATCCCCCCTTCATCATGGTGTGTCTCTAAGACATCTCACATCCCCTTTCATCATGGTGTGTCTTGTCTCTAACACATCTCACATCCCCCTTCATCATGGTGTGTCTCTAACACATCTCACATCCCCCCTTCATCATGGTGTGTCTCTAACACATCTCACATCCCCCTTCATCATGGTGTTTCTCTAACACATCTCACATCCCCCTTCATCATGGTGTGTCTTGTCTCTAACACATCTCACATCCCCATTCATCATGGTGTGTCTCTAACACATCTCACATCCCCCTTCATCATAGTGTTTCTCTAACACATCTCACATCCCCATTCATCATGGTGTGTCTCTAACACATCTCACATCCCCTTCATCATGGTGTGTCTCTAACACATCTCACATCCCCTTCATCATGGTGTGTCTCTAACACATCTCACATCCCCTTCATCATGGTGTGTCTCTAACACATCTCACATCCCCTTCATCATGGTGTGTCTTGTCCCTAAGGTCCGCTCCCCTCCACTCCCCTCCGCTCTGCTCTTGTCTCCTCCTGATCATAAATCTATGCTCTCCATTAGCCGTGTCTGGTGCTGCAGGGTGAGTGAAGCTTAAACGTTCAGCTAATCCTGGGGGCCATTACGGCTCCATATGACTCCATTCATCACACCCTCCAGCAGCCGCCATTACGGACCAGCGGCAGTCTATTCGTCACATCTGTAAGTGACATACAGGAAACTTATTCATTCAGCCAGATAAGCATGGGCAAACCGGTGGACGTTTTAACCACACGCTGAGAGGTCAGCCCAATGTCACAAAGGGTGGGTTGTCATTTTTCATACACTGAGCATGTGTTCCAAATAGCACCCTATTAACCTATATAGTGCACTACTTTTGACCAGGGTCAGTGCATCTATCTGGAAATGTATCTAGTTACGTATCTGTGTAGCGCAGCGATAATTTCCTCGCGTCGTTCCTTTACGTTAAATGTGTGTGTATTGGCTAGTTGTCGTTCCTTTACTTTAAATGTGTGTGTATTGGCTACTTGTCGTTCCTTTACTTTAAATGTGTGTGTATTGGGTAGTTGTTGTGAAATTGTTAGATATTACTTGTTAGATATTACTGCACTGTCAGAAACTGAGAAGCACAAGCATTTCTCTACACCCCGCAATAACATCTGATAAACTCGTGCACGTGACCACTACAATTTGATTTGATTTGACGTGTCAGTCTGTGCCTATTGCACCCTATCCCTTATGGGCCGTTGGTCGACAGTAGTGCACTGTAAAGGGAATAGGGTGTCATTTGAGAGGTATATTAGGGCTGAGGGACGTACCGCTGCACTGCACAGACACGGTGCGTAGCTACAGCCACATATCTGACTGTCGTGAAATGCTTCTAGAACTCAGGTTCAACATTATGTTATATGTTAGAAGGTGTCATAGAATATGTCATTTTGAGATTAGGTGGGCCGGCGGTAGCCTCGAGGTTAGAGAATGCGGGCCGGTAACCAGAGTCCTCACAAACACATAGACTGTTAGAGTCTCACACTCACACCCTGCTTCACTAGTAGTAAGAGAGAGAGACAGAGGTAGAGAGAGAAGGAGAGAGAAAGAGGTAGAGAGAGAAGGAGAGAGAAAGAGACAGACAGAGAGAGAGAGAGACAGAGAGAGAGAGAGATACAGAGAGAGAGAGAGAGAGACAGAGAGAAAGACAGAGAGAGAGAGAGAGACAGAGAGAGAGAGAGTACATGAATCAGTCTGACATTTCAAAGGGCCAGAACTCTGTGTGTGTGTGTGTGTGTGTGTGTGTGTGTGTGTGTGTGTGTGTGTGTGTGTGTGTGTGTGTGTGTGTGTGTGTGTGTGTGTGTGTGTGTGTGTGTGTGTGTGTGTGTGTGTGTGTGTGTGTGTGTGTGTGTGTGTGTGTGTGTGTGTGTGTTCATTCATGTATATTTCAGGTAAAAGCTGTGTGGCTGGCATTAGCCAGACTGATTAATGTCTTTGGTAAACAGCTAAACTGATTGATTTCAATGGTAAAAAGCTGTGAGGGTAGTATTATAAGCTGTGAGGGTAGTATTAAAAGCTGTGAGGGTAGTATTATAAGCTGTGAGGGTAGTATTATAAGCTGTGAGGGTAGTATTAAAAGCTGTGTGGGTAGTATTATAAGCTGTGAGGGTAGTATTATAAGCTGTGAGGGTAGTATTAAAAGCTGTGAGGGTAGTATTAAAAGCTGTGAGGGTAGTATTATAAGCTGTGAGGGTAGTATTATAAGCTGTGAGGGTAGTATTAAAAGCTGTGTGGGTAGTATTAAAAGCTGTGTGGGTAGTATTAAAAGCTGTGTGGGTAGTATTATAAGCTGTGAGGGTAGTATTATAAGCTGTGAGGGTAGTATTAAAAGCTGTGAGGGTAGTATTAAAAGCTGTGAGGGTAGTATTATAAGCTGTGAGGGTAGTATTATAAGCTGTGAGGGTAGTATTAAAAGCTGTGTGGGTAGTATTATAAGCTGTGAGGATAGTATTAAAAGCTGTGAGGGTAGTATTAAAAGCTGTGAGGGTAGTATTAAAAGATGTGAGGGTAGTATTACAAGCTGTGAGGGTAGTATTAAAAGCTGTGAGGGTAGTATTAAAAGCTGTGAGGGTAGTATTACTGTCACACCCTGGCCTTATTATTCTTTGTTTTCTTTATTATTTTAGTTAGGTCAGGGTGTGACATGGGGAATGTTTATGTTTTGTTGGTTTTGGGTGTTTATTTGGTAAAGGGGTTATGGGGTGTAGTAGATGGTTTGGTGTTGAGTGTATATGTCTAGCGTTGTCTATGTTGGTTAGTTATCTAGGAGAGTCTATGGTTACCTGAATGAGTTCCCAATTAGAGACAGCTGATTTCGGTTGTCTCTGATTGGGAGCCTTATTTAGGGTAGCCATAGGCTCTCATTGGTTGTGGGTAATTGTCTATGTAAGAACGTTTGTAGCCAGTGTGTGTGTAAGTGCACAACGTTTGTAGCTTCACGGTCGTTTTGTTATTTTGTTGTTTTGTTAAAGTGTTTTTGTGTCGTGTTCATCTTCGTGTTATAATAAAAGAAGATGGCTTATTTTCCAACTGCTGCATTTTGGTCCGTTAATCCGCCATACGATCGTGACAATTACAAGCTGTGAGGACAGTATTATAAGCTGTGAGGGTAGTATTATAAGCTGTGAGGGTAGTATTATAAGCTGTGAGGGTAGTATTATAAGCTGTGAGGGTAGTATTAAAATATGTGAGGGTAGTTTTATAAGCTGTGAGGATAGTATTAAAAGCTGTGAGGGTAGTATTAAAAGATGTGAGGGTAGTATTATAAAAGCTGTGAGGTTAGTTTTAAAAGCTGTGAGGGTAATATTATAAAAGCTGTGAGGGTAGTATTAAAATATGTGAGGGTAGTTTGATAAGCTGTGAGGGTAGTATTATAAAAGCTGTGAGGTTAGTTTTAAAAGCTGTGAGGGTAGTATTACAAGCTGTGGGGATAGTTTAGTATTAGGATAGTGAGGATAGTATTAAAAGCTGTAGGGATAATATTAAAAGCTGTGAGGATAGTATTTACAGACCAGACCAGCCAATTCCGCCCCCTAGTTTACAGACCAGACCAGCCAATTCCACCCCTTAGTTTACAGACCAGACCAGCCAATTCCACCCCCTAGTTTACAGTCCAGACCAGCCAATTCCACCCCCCTAGTTTACAGACCAGACCAGCCAATTCCACCCCCCTAGTTTACAGACCAGACCAGCCAATTCCACCCCTTAGTTTACAGACCAGACCAGCCAATTCCACCCCCTAGTTTACAGACCAGACCAGCCAATTCCACCCCCCTAGTTTACAGACCAGACCAGCCAATTCCACCCCCCTAGTTTACAGACCAGACCAGCCAATTCCACCCCCTAGTTTACAGACCAGACCAGCCAATTCCACCCCCTAGTTTACAGACCAGACCAGCCAATTCCACCCCCTAGTTTACAGACCAGACCAGCCAATTCCACCCCCTAGTTTACAGACCATCCAATTCCACCCCCTAGTTTACAGACCAGACCAGCCAATTCCACCCCCCTAGTTTACAGACCAGACCAGCCAATTCCACCCCCTAGTTTACAGACCAGACCAGCCAATTCCACCCCTTAGTTTACAGACCAGACCAGCCAATTCCACCCCCCTAGTTTACAGACCAGACCAGCCAATTCCACCCCCTAGTTTACAGACCAGACCAGCCAATTCCACCCCTTAGTTTACAGACCAGACCAGCCAATTCCACCCCCTAGTTTACAGACCAGACCAGCCAATTCCACCCCCTAGTTTACAGACCAGACCAGCCAATTCCACCCCTTAGTTTACAGACCAGACCAGCCAATTCCACCCCTTAGTTTACAGACCAGACCAGCCAATTCCACCCCCTAGTTTACAGACCAGACCAGACAGTTTAACGAAAAAGCTTTAAATAAATGTTAAGATCCAGGTCATGTGACATGATTGTGTGTGTCACACGAGGCCCAAATGGGACTTTAACGGTAGACTCAGCTGGATTGAAGTTACAACGAGCAGCGCCGTCCGCAGATGTTGAGATGCCTTCAATGCAAGACTTCCCACAGTCCCACAGTGTATCTATCATGAGCACGGGGTGCACTTCAGGCTGCTACAGCAGGCGAGCTACAGGACCAAAACACTGGAGGAGTTTCAACGCTTTTTGTTGTTGTGGAAATGTACCTCATATTTTATTTACTTTGTTTATGCAACGTCATCTGACCGAGTCTACTTTTTATTGTCACATCTGCTCCCCACTCCCATTCTCTGGCGCTCGAGGTCGCCAGGCTGCTCCTCATCCCTCACACCTGTCTCCATCGGACTCACCTGGACTCCATCACGTCATTGATTGCCTCTCCTATATCTGTCACTTCCTCAGTTTCATTCCCGTGTCTGCATTGATGTTGTTATGTTTCTCTTGTCCACACGCTGTTCTTGTTTAGTTTCTTGTCTATTTATTATTAAATCCTCACTCTGTACTTGCTTCCCGTCTCCCAGCGACTGTCGTTACGGAAACGTTACATTTATAGGCAGAGAAGACTGTGCTGTACTGTAGTGGTTCTCAAACCTCTCCTCGGAGACCCCCAGACCTTACATCATGTCGTAAGTAGCTCTGAACTAGCTCACCTGGTTCACCTAGTCAAGGGCATGATGATTAGTTGATGATTCGTTGATGATTCCTTGATGATTCCTTGATGATTCGTTGATGATTCGCTGATGATTCGTTGATGATTCGTTGACGATTCGTTGATGATTCATTGATGATTCATTGATGATTCGTTGATGAGTTGTAATGAAAGTAAAGGAGAGCAGTATTACTGTTTTCACCAGGATATTTCTTTATGAATATATCAATATAATAAATTAACGTATGAACATGAAATTCAACAAGCAGCATATGAAGACATACTCAAGTGAGACACAGAATATATTAAACACATCCTCTTGAAGTCCTCAACACCAAAACATTAGTATTTAATAAGCATACATATTGTTACTGTGCTAGAGCAGTTCAGTTGTATTGTACGTACATTAGATTGTCTAATATTGTACCGTGTATTGTATTGTACTGTATTCAAGGTACTGTATGCTATTGTACTGTATTATACTGTATGCTATTGTACTGTATTATACTGTATTCTATTATACTGTATTCTATTATACTGCATTGTATTATACAGTATTATACTGTATTGTACTGTATTATACTGTATTCTATTATACTGTATTCTATTGTACTGTATTATACAGTATTATACAGTATTGTACTGTATTGTACTGTATTATACTGTATTCTATTGTACTGTATTATACAGTATTGTACTGTATTGTACTGTATTATACTGTATTCTATTGTACTGTATTATACTGCATTGTATTATACTGTATTATACAGTATTGTACTGTATTGTACTGTATTCTATTGTACTGTATTATACTGTATTCTATTATACTGTATTCTATTATACTGCATTGTATTATACAGTATTATACAGTATTGTACTGTATTGTACTGTATTATACTGTATTCTATTATACTGTATTCTATTATACTGCATTGTATTATACTGTATTATACAGTATTGTACTGTATTGTACTGTATTCTATTGTACTGTATTATACTGTATTCTATTATACTGTATTCTATTATACTGCATTGTATTATACAGTATTATACAGTATTGTACTGTATTGTACTGTATTATACTGTATTCTATTGTACTGTATTATACAGTATTGTACTGTATTGTACTGTATTATACTGTATTCTATTGTACTGTATTATACTGTATTCTATTGTACTGTATTATACAGTATTGTACTGTATTGTACTGTATTATACTGTATTCTATTGTACTGTATTATACAGTATTGTACTGTATTGTACTGTATTGTACTGTATTCTATTGTACTGTATTATACTGTATTCTATTATACTGTATTATACAGTATTGTACTGTATTGTACTGTATTCTATTGTACTGTATTATACTGTATTCTATTATACTGTATTCTATTATACAGTATTGTACTGTATTGTACTGTATTATACTGTATTCTATTGTACTGTATTATACAGTATTGTACTGTATTGTACTGTATTATACTGTATTCTATTGTACTGTATTATACAGTATTGTACTGTATTGTACTGTATTATACTGTATTCTATTGTACTGTATTATACTGTACTGTATTATACTGTATTATACAGTATTGTACTGTATTGTACTGTATTGTATAGTACTGTATGGTTAAGTACTGTATTGTATCGTAGTGTTTTGTATTGTATAGTAATGTATTGTAATGTATTGTATAGTACTGCATTGTATTGAATTGTACTATATTGTATAGTACTGTATTGCATATAACTGTATTGTATTGTACTGTATTGTATAGTATTGTACTGTATTGTACTGTATTGTATAGCATTGTACTGTATAGCATTGTATTGAATTGTATTGTATTGTACTGTATTGTATAGTAATGTATTTTATAGTACTGTATTGTGTAGTATTGTATTTTATAGTACTTTATTGTATAGTATTGTACTGTATTGTATAGTACTGTATTGTATAATACTGTATTGTACTGTAATGTGTAGTATTGTAACACATATATTATGGTCATGAGACAGTGTTAAAGTGTTCAGACAATCAAACATCTGATCAAAACAATTAACCTTACTGTATTATACTGTATTGTACTATAATGTGTAGTATTGTATTGTAACGGTACACATATATTATGGTCATGAGGCAGTGTTAAAGTATTCTTATCAAAACAATCAACCTTTACTCTGTATTATAAATATATTACATCTTATATCTCCAATTATACACTGGGTGGTTTGAGCACTGAATGCTGATTGGCTGACAGCCGTGCAATACCAAGGGGATTTTTATTTATTTACCTTTATTTAACTAGGCAAGTCAGTTAAGAACAAATTCTTATTTTCAATGACGGCCTAGGAACAGTGGGTTAACTGCCTGTTCAGGGGCAGAACGACAGATTTGTACCTTGTCAGCTTGGGGATTTGAACTTGCAACCTTTCGGTTACTAGTCCAACGCTCTAACCACTAGGCTACCCTGCCGCCCCAGTATGACAAAACATGTATTTTTACTGTTCTAATTACGTTGGTAACCAGTTTATAATAGCAATAAGGCACCTCGGGGGGTTGTGGTATATGGCCACGGGTTGCATCCAGGGCTGTAAGAACAGCCCTTAGCCGTGGTATATTGGCCATGTACCACACCTCCTCGTGCCTTTTAATGCTTAAATATCCCTTTGTTTTTGTTGCACATTCAACATCACAATGTAAAGGTATGTTTCAATAATATCCATAATAACTTACTACAGAGTTATAACATCCCTGCACCAAACAGACTGGAAATATCGCAACTCTGATACGGAAATATAGATTTCATATATTTAGTCATAGTATTTAATATATACTTTCATCAATATATAGTTTAATCTCCTATACCTTCCCCCCCCCAAAAAAAAACCCACCCCTTTCTATCACAGTTCACAAGGTCAACTATATTCATATAATCATTTTTTGTAATTTTTTTTACTAAACCTTTGAATATATATTTTGTTGTGTGGCTGGTATGTCTATAATGTTCTGATGATCTGGTCAGGTTTCTTAGGACTCTTCATTATTTTTTATTTTTTTACCTCAGTCCTTCCATATACTTCTTCAAGGGTCCTAAAACGCAATGAGGCCTTTTTTGAAGTCTTTACAGTGCTTCGGGTGAGGTTTGGGCTACGTCCCAAATCGCACCCTATTCCCTTTATAGTGCACTACGGCACATAGAGCTCTGGTTAAAATGAGTACACTACATAGGGGATATAGAGCTCTGGTTAAAATGAGTACACTACATAGGGGACATAGAGCTCTGGTTAAAATGAGTACACTACATAGGAGATATAGAGCTCTGGTTAAAATGAGTACACTACATAGGGGATATAGAGCTCTGGTTAAAATGAGTACACTACATAGGGGATATAGAGCTCTGGTTAAAATGACTACACTACATAGGGGACATAGAGCTCTGGTTAAAATGAGTACACTACATAGGAGATATATTGCCATGTGGAACGCATCCTCTGTGATGAAACAGGAAGAGGAGAAGCTGTCTGGTTTCCTCTTAGCACCCTCTCCATCGCCACATTGCTCCTTCCTTCCACGTCCACATTGGATTGAATCTCTCATGTAGGGCACTACTTTTATAGGGCACTACTGTTGCCCAGAGCCTGAACTACATTAGGAATAGGCTGTTATTTGAGACGTAAACCACTGTTCCCCTGCCACCCTGTCTACATAACTCTATCTATCTGATCACCCTGTCTACATAACTCTATCTATCTGATCACCCTGTCTACATAACTCTATCTATCTCATCACCCTGTCTACATAACTCTATCTATCTCATCACCCTGTCTACATAACTCTATCTATCTGATCACCCTGTCTACATAACTCTATCTATCTGATCACCCTGTCTACATAACTCTATCTATCTGATCACCCTGTCTACATAACTCTATCTATCTGATCACCCTGTCTACATAACTCAATCTACCTCATCACCCTGTCTACATAACTCTATCTATCTGATCACCCTGTCTACATAACTCTATCTACCTGATCACCCTGTCTACATAACTATATCTATCTGATCACCCTGTCTACATAACTCTATCTATCTCATCATCCTGTCTACATAACTATCTACCTGATCACCCTGTCTACATAACTCTATCTATCTCATCACCCTGTCTACATAACTCTATCTATCTGATCACCCTGTCTACATAACTCTATCTACCTGATCACCCTGTCTACATAACTATATCTATCTCATCACCCTGTCTACATAACTCTATCTATCTCATCACCCTGTCTACATAACTCTATCTATCTGATCACCCTGTCTACATAACTCTATCTACCTGATCACCCTGTCTACATAACTCTATCTATCTAATCACCCTGTCTACATAACTCTATCTATCTCATCACCCTGTCTACATAACTCTATCTATCTAATCACCCTGTCTACATAACTCTATCTATCTCATCACCCTGTCTACATAACTCTATCTATCTGATCACCCTGTCTACATAACTCTATCTATCTGATCACCCTGTCTACATAACTCTATCTATCTGATCACCCTGTCTACATAACTCTATCTATCTGATCACCCTGTCTACATAACTCTATCTATCTGATCACCCTGTCTACATAACTCTATCTATCTGATCACCCTGTCTACATAACTCTATCTATCTGATCACCCTGTCTACATAACTATATCTATCTGATCACCCTGTCTACATAACTCTATCTATCTCATCACCCTGTCTACATAACTCTATCTATCTGATCACCCTGTCTACATAACTCTATCTATCTCATCACCCTGTCTACATAACTCTATCTATCTCATCACCCTGTCTACATAACTATATCTATCTCATCACCCTGTCTACATAACTATCTACCTGATCACCCTGTCTACATAACTCTATCTATCTGATCACCCTGTCTACATAACTATATCTATCTAATCACCCTGTCTACATAACTCTATCTATCTAATCACCCTGTCTACATAACTCTATCTATCTGATCACCCTGTCTACATAACTCTATCTATCGCATCACCCTGTCTACATAACTCTATCTATCGCATCACCCTGTCTACATAACTCTATCTATCTCCCCCAACCCTCCACTCCCCAACCGTCCACTCCCCAACCCTCCACTCCCCAACCTTCTCCCCCCTCTCTCTCTCTCAGCACTGTTCCTCCCCCAAGGACTCCGAGTTCTCTCCCAGGTCGATGGAACCTGAGGACCTCCTCATCTTCCCTCTCCCTGGTACTCCAACCAGACCGGACCCCACCAGGCCTCCAGGCCCCCCAGGCAGCCTTCCTCCCCCGTGCCCAGGGTAGACCTCCATGGAGCTGGATATGGACTGGAGGGAGTGGTCCCTGAAGTAATGGAAGGCCTCCTGGTCGAAGTAGTTCTGCTCCTCCCTGAGACCCTGCTCCAACACTTTGCGCTTGTGCCGGAACTCGATGACCGTCTTGGTGTAGGAGTTGAGGGTGGTGACGGAAGCTGCCATGCAGCAGGTGAAGGAGCCCCATGCCAGGCTGAGAGAGGGAGAGAGGGAGAGAGGGAGAGAGGGGGAGAGGGAGAGAGGGAGAGAGAGGGAGAGAGAGGGAGAGAGAGGGACTGATTCAGCCAATGGAAATACCTCTTCTTCCTCTTGAGTGTGTGTTTGTGAACGTGCGTGTGTGTCTGCGTGTGCGTGTCCCAGACAACAGCTGTCTTCTCTAGCTCCAGCCATAGACGTGGAAGATAGAAAGTCAAGGACAATCTAAGGTACACCCAATTGGCACCCTATGCACATAAGGCGGAGTCTGGCCAAAAGTAGTGCACTATGTAGAGAATAGGGTGCCATTTGGGACGAAGCGTCTAGAGAAAACAGCCATATGTGTTGGTGTTTGTAAATACGGCTGGGTTGATATGGACACAACGGTCGGTCTTCAGCTGGTTTCTAGATGGAGATGTTGCTTGTGTTCCGAGATGGAGATGGACAGTATAGAATGACATGGAATGAATAGAACTTCTAGAATGTTCAGTGCATTCTGGAATCACTGGTTTATATACTACACCATTTCTGCTGCTTTTCGACCGTGACACCAGTGTTTCACTGGAGAAATGTACAGTAAGTAACCAACCACATTCAGACAACGATATGGCTTCAGAATGAGTACTGACCAGAGGAACAGTCATTACTCATACCAGACAGACAGACAGACAGACAGACAGACAGACAGACAGACAGACAGACAGACAGACAGTATGACTACTGACCAGAGGAACAGTCATTACTCATACCAGACAGACAGACAGACAGACAGACAGACAGACAGACAGACAGTATGACTACTGACCAGAGGAACAGTCATTACTCATACCAGACAGACAGACAGACAGACAGACAGACAGACAGACAGTATGACTACTGACCAGAGGAACAGTCATTACTCATACCAAACACACAGACAGACAGACAGACAGACAGACAGACAGACAGTATGACTACTGACCAGAGGAACAGTCATTACTCATACCAAACACACAGACAGACAGACAGACAGACAGTATGACTACTGACCAGAGGAACAGTCATTACTCATGACAGACAGACAGACAGACAGACAGACAGACAGCCATACAGACACACAGACAGACATTATGAGTACTGACCAGAAGGACCATCCATAGTCCCAGGTGTGGGGTCTCCAGTCTTCAGGACCCAGACTAACTGTGATCTGGAAAACCTGGGTGTACATCATATGGGCCACCATGCCTAGCAGACCTGAGGAGACGCATATACAGAGAAACACACACACACACACACACACACACACACACAGAGGTTTAACCTCTACAGGATCGGTGTGTCCCCCCGCGGGACAATTGAACTAAAGTGCGCTAATGTGATTAGCATGAGGTTGTAAGTAACAAGACCATTTCCCAGGACATAGACATATCTGATATGGGCAGAAAGCTTACATTCTTATTAATCTAACTGCAC
>NC_074666.1:91897352-91904852 GCF_029448725.1 Salvelinus fontinalis
GAGAGAGAGAGAGAGAGAGAGACATCCACCAGAGAGAGAGAGAGAGAGAGAGACCACCAGAGAGAGAGAGAACAGAGAAGACAGAGGACAGAGAGGTCATGATCAGATGAGCTCCTGCATTCTTCAACATGTTCTAGGAAAAATATAGATTTGGAGTTAGATAAACTTGGATTTTTTGTCAGGGACATGTACAGGATTCTACCCTCCACAGCATAACCTTCACTCCAGATCAAAACTCAAAAACCTACAACCTGATATTGGACGGAATTACGGAATCACCTGGAAGGTCCAAGCTATACACCAAATGCTCTGGCAAACAACCTGAAAACACCATCCAACCTGGAACTGAGTGAGTCATGTTTAGTCTGAAGCCATGTTTTATGTTCAAAAGCCAAGAAGAAAAATACACTACAATGATATATTTGACTTTATGATGACTGAATGCTGAGTCGGACTAGCAAGCTCGCTAGGACAAGGAGATACTACTTCAATTAGCACTGACGTGTCAAGTGAGAGGTGTCAGAGCCCTTTAGTCCAACAATGGCAGGGGAATCAAACAGGCTACCCCAACCAAATGCAGAGGGCTGTGAAGTTGCCTCCTGCTGTTCAGAAGTTTTTAAAATACACTCCCCTCTGTATGTAAAAAAATATAAGGCAAGAAAAGAGTACAAAATGAAGCTCCTTATGGAAAATCAAGAGACACTTTTTGTCAACTGTTATAAAAATGGGAACATAATCAACTTAATCTTCCACACAGACCAACCCCTGGCATGGCACAGTGTTATATTAACCAGACCATCCCCTGGCATGGCACAGTGTTATATTAACCAGACCAACCCCTGGCATGGCACAGTGTTATATTAACCAGACCATCCCCTGGCATGGCACAGTGTTATATTAACCAGACCAACCCCTGGCATGGCACAGTGTTATATTAACCAGACCATCCCCTGGCATGGCACAGTGTTATATTAACCAGACCATCCCCTGGCATGGCACAGTGTTATATTAACCAGACCAACCCCTGGCATGGCACAGTGTTATATTAACCAGACCATCCCCTGGCATGGCACAGTGTTATATTAACCAGACCATCCCCTGGCATGGCACAGTGTTATATTAACCAGACCAACCCCTGGCATGGCACAGTGTTATATTAACCAGACCATCCCCTGGCATGGCACAGTGTTATATTAACCAGACCATCCCCTGGCATGGCACAGTGTTATATTAACCAGACCATCCCCTGGCATGGCACAGTGTTATATTAACCAGACCATCCCCTGGCATGGCACAGTGTTATATTAACCAGACCATCCCCTGGTATGGCACAGTGTTATATTAACCAGACCAACCCCTGGCATGGCACAGTGCTATATTAACCAGACCATCCCCTGGCATGGCACAGTGTTATATTAACCAGACCATCCCCTGGCATGGCACAGTGTTATATTAACCAGACCATCCCCTGGCATGGCACAGTGCTATATTAACCAGACCATCCCCTGGCATGGCACAGTGTTATATTAACCAGACCATCCCCTGGCATGGCACAGTGCTATATTAACCAGACCATCCCCTGGCATGGCACAGTGTTATATTAACCAGACCAACCCCTGGCATGGCACAGTGCTATATTAACCAGACCATCCCCTGGCATGGCACAGTGTTATATTAACCAGACCATCCCCTGGCATGGCACAGTGTTATATTAACCAGACCATCCCCTGGCATGGCACAGTGCTATATTAACCAGACCATCCCCTGGCATGGCACAGTGTTATATTAACCAGACCAACCCCTGGCATGGCACAGTGTTATATTAACCAGACCATCCCCTGGCATGGCACAGTGTTATATTAACCAGACCATCCCCTGGCATGGCACAGTGTTATATTAACCAGACCATCCCCTGGCATGGCACAGTGTTATATTAACCAGACCAACCCCTGGCATGGCACAGTGCTATATTAACCAGACCATCCCCTGGCATGGCACAGTGCTATATTAACACACTAACCCTCTGTTAAGAGGGGGAGGGGGTGTTAATGAGGGGTGGAAACTCAGGATACTAGTCAACGAGGACTCTGAGTCAGCTAATATAAATCTCTATAAGACTGGAACAGTACTGGTACAGGGCAACCCCAAACAGTTTCAGCTGGACTTTCACCTCATCAAAGAATTAGCTCTGCAGGAGAAGCTCTCCCTTGATAAAGATACCCCCACCCCGAGCGGGTCAGACCAGACCTCTTCATTATACAACCCCTCAGACTAGCAACCCAAGTGGAAAGTTAACCTCCCAGCACAGAGTACTACTCCCTCATTGAAATGAAGGATAAATTCCCCCAGCTGGAGGTAAGACAGGTGGAGCTGGAACAGCAGGTGATTACACTCCAGTCAGCACAGACCCAGACAACAGTCCAGCACAACAACACCCCCTCAGCCAGACCCGGAGACCTGGAGGTGGAGAGAGACATATCTGCACTATGGACTGTGGTGAGACAACTTCAACAATAAAAAAAGCATGAGCAGGAGAAGAACAGAGCACTAGAGGAGAGGATCAGACTGCTGGAGGAGAGGGTGAGGGGGATGGAGGAGAGGATCAGACTGCTGGAGGAGAGGTTGAGGGGGATGGCATGTGACAGAGAACCACCTACTAGAGAGGTGGCCACCCCCACAGAGAAGCCAGCAGAACAGCCCACCTCAGCTCCTCACAAAAGTCTCGACACCATAGCAGAACACTTCATGGAACACAAAGCCTTCACTATCTCATCCTGGAATATCAAAGCCTGAGGTCATCTGCCTTTGGCCTAAAGAGCAGGAACCCGGACTTCATAAAATAAATTAGAAATACAGACATTGTCATCCTACAAGAAACATGGTATAGAGGAGACAGACCCACGGATTGCCCTCTAGGTTACAGAGAGCTGGTAGTCCCATCCACCAAACTACCAGGTGTGAAACAGGGAAGGTACTCAGGGGGTATGCCAATTTGTTATAGAGCAGACCTATCTCACTCTATTAAATGAATCAAAACAGGAATATTTTACAGCTTCCCCATCCTGGAGGGGTAAATCAATCATTTCCAGGCCCAGGGACATGTACTAGTCTGTGGTGACCTAAATGCTAGAACTGGACAAGAACCTGACACCCTCAGCACACAGGGGGACAAACACCTGCCTGCAGGTGACAGCATTCCCTCCCCCATATGCCCCCCAAAAGCACAACTATGACAACATAACCAACAAAAACGGGTCACAACTCCTGCAGCTCTGTCGCACGCTGGGTATGTACATAGTCAATGGTAGGCTTCGAGGGGACTCCTATGGTAGATACACCTATAGCTCATCTCTTGGCAGTAGTACTGTAGACTACTTTATCACTGACCTCAACCCAGAGTCTCTCAGAGCGTTCACAGTCAGCCCACTGACACCCCTATCAGATCACAGCAAAATTACAGTCTACTTGAACAGAACAAAACTCAATCATGAGGCATCAAAGCCAAAGGAACTGAATAATATTAAGAAATGCTATAGATGGAAGGAATGCAGTTTGGAAACCTACCAACAAACAATCAGGCAACAACAAATTCAATCCCTTTTAGACAACTTCCTGGACAAAACGTTCCACTGTAGTGAAGGTTTAAACTTGCCAGTAGAAAATCTTAACAGTATATTTGACCTCTCAGCTTCCCTATCAAACCTAAAATGTTCAAATAGAAAACCGAAGAAACTGAACAACAATGACAAATGGTTTGATGAAGAATGCAAAAACCTAAGAAAGAAATTAAGAATCCTGTCCAACAAAAAACACAGAGACCCAGAAAACCTGAGCCTACGCCTTCACTATGGTGAATCACTAAAACAATACAGAAATACACTACGGAAAAAGAAGGAACAGCACGTCAGAAATCAGCTCAATGTAATTGAAGAATCCATAGACTCTAACCACTTCTGGGAAAACTGGAAAACACTAAACAAAGAACAACACAAAGAATGGTCTATCCAAAATGGAGATGTACGGATAAATTACTTCTCCAATCTTTTTGGTCCTATACCAAAAAACAAACAGCAAAAACATATACACGATCAAACACAAATATTAGAATCAACTATTAAAGACCCACTGGATTCTCCAATTACATTGAATGACAAAATACAAACCCTTTGTAACGGCATTCCTCCTCCTCTTCATCTTCGGAAGAGGAGGAGTATTGAGGGAACCAAGGCGCAGCGTAGAGAACAGACATATTTATTTAACGAAACACGAACTTGATTAAACTAACAAAACAACAAACAGTGTAGACAGACCTAGACGACGTACTTACATAAAACAAGAAAACGCACAAATAGGAACATAGGCTACACAAACCGAACAAACCGTAAACAGTCCCTCGTGGTGAACAGACACAGACACGGAAGACAATCACCCACAAAGAACACTGTGACAACGCCTACCTAAATATGACTCTTAATTAGAGGAACGCCAAACACCTGCCTCTAATTAAGAGCCATACCAGGCAACCCAAAACCAACACAGAAACAGAAAACATAGAATGCCCACCCAACCTCACGTCCTGACCAACTAACACATACAACAAACTAACAGAAATAGGTCAGGAACGTGACATAACCCCCCCCCATAAGGTGCGAACTCCGGGCGCACCAGCACAAAGTCTAGGGGAGGGTCTGGGTGGGCATCTGACCACGGTGGTGGCTCAGGCTCCGGGCGAGGTCCCCACCCCACCATAATCAATCCTAGCCTCCCTCTCCCCCTACAAATGTCCACCCTCAATTTACCCCCACAAAATCCTCTTAGTAACATAAATGACAGGGACAGCACCGGGACAGAGAGATTGATCAAGACAGAGGGATAGCACCAGACAGAGGGATAGATCAGAATATAGAGGTAGATCAGGATAGAGAGGGAGATCATGATAGAGGGGCAACTCCGGACTGAAAGGCAGCTCCGGACAGAGAGACAGCTCTGGACTGAGGGGCAGTTCTGGGTATATAGCCGTTTCTGGCTGAAGGGCAGCTCATGGCTGACGAATCTGGACGCTCATGGCAGGCTGACGGCTCTCGACGCTCATGGCTGGCTGACGGCTCTCGACGCTCATGGCTGGCTGACGGCTCTCGACGCTCATGGCTGGCTGACGGCTCTCGACGCTCATGGCTGGCTGACGGCTCTCGACGCTCATGGCTGGCTGACGGCTCTCGACGCTCATGGCTGGCTGACGGCTCTCGACGCTCATGGCTGGCTGACGGCTCTCGACGCTCATGGCTGGCTGACGGCTCTCGACGCTCATGGCTGGCTGACGGCTCTCGACGCTCATGGCTGGCTGACGGCTCTCGACGCTCATGGCTGGCTGACGGCTCTCGACGCTCATGGCAGGCTGACGGCTCTGGACGCTCATGGCTCTCTGACGGCTCTGGCCGCTCATGGCTCGCTGGCGGCTCTGGCAGATCCTGTCTGGTTGGCGGCTCTGGCAGATCCTGTCTGGTTGGCGGCTCTGGCAGATCCTGTCTGGTTGGCGGCTCTGGCAGATCCTGTCTGGTTGGAGGCTCTGGCAGATCCTGTCTGACGGGCGGCTCTGGCAGATCCTGTCTGACGGGCGGCTCTAGCGGCTCCTGTCTGGCGGGCGGCTCTAGCGGCTCCTGTCTGGCTGACGGCTCTGTAGGCTCATGGCAGACGGGCGGCTTTGCAGGCTCATGGCAGACGGGCGGCTTTGCAGGCTCATGGCAGACGGGCGGCTTTGCAGGCTCATTGCAGACGGATGGCTCAGACGGCGCTGGGGAGACGGATGGCTCAGATGGCGCTGGGGAGACGGATGGCTCAGATGGCGCTGGGGAGACGGATGGCTCAGATGGCGCTGGGGAGACGGATGGCTCTGGCCGGATAAGGCGCACTGTAGACCTGGTGCGTGGTGCCGGAACTGGAGGCACCGGGCTAAGGACACGCACCTTCATACTAGTGCGGGGAGCAGGGACAGGGCACACTGGACTCTCAAAGCCCACTCTATACCTGGTGCGTGGTACCTGCACTGGTGACACCGGGCTGAGGGCAAGCACATCAGGATTAGTAGGGGGAGAAGAAACAGTGTGTACAGGGCTCTGGAGACGCACAGGAGGCTTAGTGCGTGGTGCCGGAACTGGAGGCACCGAACTAGATACACGCACTACAGGGAGAGTGCGTGGAGGAGGAACAGGGCTCAGGAGACGCACTGGTAGCCTAGTGCGTAGTGTAGGCACTGTAGGTACTAGGCTGGGGCGGGGAGGTGGCGCCGGAAATACCGGACCGTGGAGGCGTACTGGCACTCTTGAGCATTGAGCCTGCCCAACCTTACCTGGTTGAATGCTCCCGGTCGCCCGACCAGTGCGGGGAGGTGGAATAACCGGCACCGGCCTATGTAGGCGAACCGGGGAAACCATGCGTAAGGCAGGTGCCATGTATGCCGGCCCGAGGAGACGCACTGGAGACCAGACGCGTTGAGCCGGCCTCATGACACCTGGCTCAATACCCAATCTAGCCCTACCAGTGCGGGGAGGTGGAATAACCCGCACTGGGCTATGCACTCGTACAGGAGACACCGTGCGCTCTACTGCGTAACACGGCGCCTGCCCGTACTCCCGCTCTCCACGGTAAGCCTGGGAAGTGGGCGCAGGTCTCCTACCTGCCCTTGGCCCACTACCTCTTAGCCCCCCCCAAGAAATTTTTGGGTGTTACTCACGGGCTTTTTGGGCTTCCGTGCAAGACGCGTTCCCTCATAACTCCGGTTCCTCTCTCTCTTTTCCTCCACTCTCCGAGCTGCCTCCAGCTGTTCCCATGGACGGTGATTCACTTTAGCCCATGGTCCTTCTCCGTTAAATATTTGCTCCCAACTCCACAAGTCCTGTATAATTCCCCGTTGCTCCAAATTACGCTGCTTGGTTCTGGATTCTTGGTGGGTGATTCTGTAACGGCATTCCTCCTCCTCTTCATCTTCGGAAGAGGAGGAGTATTGAGGGAACCAAGGCGCAGCGTAGAGAACAGACATATTTATTTAACGAAACACGAACTTGATTAAACTAACAAAACAACAAACAGTGTAGACAGACCTAGACGACGTACTTACATAAAACAAGAAAACGCACGAATAGGAACATAGGCTACACAAACCGAACAAACCGTAAACAGTCCCGCGTGGTGAACAGACACAGACACGGAAGACAATCACCCACAAAGAACACTGTGACAACGCCTACCTAAATATGACTCTTAATTAGAGGAACGCCAAACACCTGCCTCTAATTAAGAGCCATACCAGGCAACCCAAAACCAACACAGAAACAGAAAACATAGAATGCCCACCCAACCTCACGTCCTGACCAACTAACACATACAACAAACTAACAGAAATAGGTCAGGAACGTGACACCCTTTACCCCAAAAAGGTCTGTAGTGTTGATGGTATCCTCAAAGAAATTATAAAATATACAGAGCACAAATTCCAATTGGCTA
>NC_074666.1:91909852-91928716 GCF_029448725.1 Salvelinus fontinalis
GGACAGAGACAGAGCGGGAAAGGAAAAAGAGATCACTACATAGTTGATAATCATATTAATTGAAATGCTAATCCTTTGCACATGAACGCCCACTCGTTCGGGAATAATTGCAATCAATATATGTTTACGCCCAGTGTGTCGTTGTGATCTCTGTTGGAATCGTCAGTCCGTCTGCTGGAGAGTTCATCCGAGTCTCTTTCTGTTTCCCTAAAGATCAAAGTATTTCGTCGGTTAGAATGGATACTTCAGAGCACCATTCAGAAATTATTTTCATAGAATAGGTGTTTCGGCGGTTGTCGGTAATCGCATCCCAGGTTGACAATTTCTAGCAGCAGACTAGTTATTTATATCTAAGATTTGCTTTTATTCTGTAGGCATCGATAGCCTCAGAGTTGAACCATTTCCAGCCGTGTAGCCAATACTCCACGTGGTATGGTTAGGAATTCGATAACTATTCACAATCACAGCTCACGCTGTGGGTTTGCTTAGTCTTGATACTCAAACCTGTGCTACCTCAGTTTACACCGAGGTACGTGTGGTCTGAAGAGTATTTCCTCAGGAGGAGGTTTTATTCGTAACAATAGAAAAGACGGTTCTATGACACCAGATCATGTCTGTGCTCACGGGGGTGTGGCTACTGACTAGTTAAACTGTAGATGGAATACAATTCTCTCACATTAAAGGTTTAACATCACATTACATCATTTCACAAATAGTTTCATCTTTACTCATTCATTTTATACAAGAATTAGATGCAAACACCATAATTGGGAAATGTACACATTCAGAGATATATAGTCATGTGTGTTTCCTGTCCTCTCTGAGGTCATCAAATGAAACACACTCATCATACCCGTCCCTTAAGTGTCCACGGACCATTCCCACCTCCTCACAAGTGGACATTTTGTTTCATATTCCCATTTTTGGGATTTAGGAGTTCGCCATGTAAAATCCTTTGTTCTCTCTGTGTCTCTCTTTCTGCATGGCCAGGGGGAGAGAGTCTCCGACAGGAATTTACGACCTGAGATAACAGAACCTGGGTGTAGAAGAGAGTGGGAAGCCGTGATCTATACCCAGAAAGGGCCACGTCATGACAGCGTTTAGGAGGCACGATTACTTGCTGAGCATATGGACGTTTCTACTGTCTTCTCTGGGATTCAGAATGATTGTCATTTGCCCTCTCATCCACCAGTGCATTTTCCTAGCTTTGGGATGAGAGTTGAATACATCTCTGATAGCTGGGGGACAGACCAGGATACATTTTCCTAGCTTTGGGATGAGAGTTGAATACATCTCTGATAGCTTGGGGGACAGACTAGGATACATTTTCCTAGCTTTGGGATGAGAGTTGATAGGCTGTACTGTGCTGCTTCTCTCCGACCTCATGAAAGACAGAATCAGATATATGACAACGTGACTCGTTAGTCAGTAATTTAATGACACGAACACAAGACATACATCCTAAATGACACCCTTTATCTCTCTACATGGTGAACTACTTCTGACCAGGGTGTACCCTAGTCCATTTAGACTTTACCTTTATCTCTCTACATGGTGAACTACTTCTGACCAGGGTGTACCCTAGTCCATTTAGACTTTACCTTTACCTCTCTACATGGTGAACTACTTCTGACCAGGGTGTACCCTAGTCCATTTAGACTTTACCTTTACCTCTCTACATGGTGAACTACTTCTGACCAGGGTGTACCCTAGTCCATTTAGACTTTAACCAATACGGGTCAAAAGTAGTGCACTATAAAGGGAACAGGGCTCTATAGGGCTCTGGTCAAAGTAGTGCACTATGTAGGGAACAGGGCTCTATAGGGCTCTGGTCAAAGTAGTGCACTATGTAGGGAACAGGGCTCTATAGGGCTCTGGTCAAAGTAGTGCACTATGTAGGGAACAGGGCTCTATAGGGCTCTGGTCAAAGTAGTGCACTATGTAGGGAACAGGGCTCTATAGGGCTCTGGTCAAAGTAGTGCACTATGTAGGGAACAGGGTGCCATTTGGGAGACATCCAAGGAAACAGGAGAGAGAGGGCTCAGTCTGTCAATATTCTCAAGTAGCTGAGACACCTATAAAACATTTACTATCTCTGAATTCATTACATTAACAGGAAAACTGTGTGTGTGTGTGTGTGTGTGTGTGTGTGTGTGTGTGTGTGTGTGTGTGTGTGTGTGTGTGTGTGTGTGTGTGTGTGTGTGTGTGTGTGTGTGTGTGTGTGTGTGTGCGCGTGTGTGCGTGTGAGTGTGCGTGTGCGTGTGCGTGCGTGCGGTGACAAAGCTTTTTAAAGTAACCAATCCAAGAGAATTAGTTCTGGGAATTGAATGTGAACGTAAAAAGATTCTTCTTCTTCTTCTTCTTGTTCATGACGCACTCAGGTGGCGTCTAGTTGTCAGAAAACAGGTGGCCGTGTCTTAAAAATCATCCCAAACAACAACAGTCATGGGAGGAGAAAACAATGACGGGGAAACATCAAAGTGAAGGAGACAGAACACACCAAACAGCTTGCTGATCCCAGACCAGATTCTATGTAAAACAGCTTGCTGATCCCAGACCAGATTCTATGTAAAACAGCTTGCTGATCCCAGACCAGATTCTATGTAAAACAGCTTGCTGATCCCAGACCAGATTCTATGTAAAACAGCTTGCTGATCCCAGACCAGATTCTATGTAAAACAGCTTGCTGATCCCAGACCAGATTATATATAAAACAGCTTGCTGATCCCAGACCAGATTCTATGTAAAACAGCTTGCTGATCCCAGACCAGATTATATATAAAACAGCTTGCTGATCCCAGACCAGATTCTATGTAAAACAGCTTGCTGATCCCAGACCAGATTCTATGTAAAACAGCTTGCTGATCCCAGACCAGATTCTATGTAAAACAGCTTGCTGATCCCAGACCAGATTCTATGTAAAACAGCTTGCTGATCCCAGACCAGATTCTATGTAAAACAGCTTGCTGATCCCAGACCAGATTCTATGTGAAACAGCTTGCTGATCCCAGACCAGATTCTATGTAAAACAGCTTGCTGATCCCAGACCAGATTCTATGTAAAACAGCTTGCTGATCCCAGACCAGATTATATATAAAACAGCTTGCTGATCCCAGACCAGATTCTATGTAAAACAGCTTGCTGATCCCAGACCAGATTCTATGTAAAACAGCTTGCTGATCCCAGACCAGATTCTATGTAAAACAGCTTGCTGATCCCAGACCAGATTCTATGTAAAACAGCTTGCTGATCCCAGACCAGATTCTATGTAAAACAGCTTGCTGATCCCAGACCAGATTCTATGTAAAACAGCTTGCTGATCCCAGACCAGATTATATATAAAACAGCTTGCTGATCCCAGACCAGATTCTATGTAAAACAGCTTGCTGATCCCAGACCAGATTCTATGTAAAACAGCTTGCTGATCCCAGACCAGATTCTATGTGAAACAGCTTGCTGATCCCAGACCAGATTCTATGTAAAACAGCTTGCTGATCCCAGACCAGATTCTATGTAAAACAGCTTGCTGATCCCAGACCAGATTCTATGTAAAACAGCTTGCTGATCCCAGACCAGATTCTATGTAAAACAGCTTGCTGATCCCAGACCAGATTCTATGTAAAACAGCTTGCTGATCCCAGAACAGATGTAAACGGTGAGAGTTGTTGATATTAAAAGAAGTAGCTAAATAACAAGGTACAAAAGTAACAAGTTTACTCCCTATAGAGACCCATTAACTCTACTACTAACCCCTCTCTACTAGGAACCCCTCTCTACTAGGAACCCCTCTCTACTAGGAACCCCTCTCTACTACTAACCCCTCTCTACTAGGACACCCCTCTCTAATAGGACGCCCCTCTCTACTAGGAACCCCTCTCTACTACTAACCCCTCTCTACTAGGAACCCCTCTCTACTAGGAACCCCTCTCTACTAGGAACCCCTCTCTACTAGGACGCCCCTCTCTACTAGGAACCCCTCTCTACTAGGAACCCCTCTCTACTAGGAACCCCTCTCTACTAGTAACCTCTCTCTACTAGGATGCCCCTCTCTACTAGGAGCCCCTCTCTACTAGGAATCCCTCTCTACTAGTAACCCCTCTCTACTAGGAGCCCCTCTCTACTAGTAACCGCTCTCTACTAGGATGCCCCTCTCTACTAGGAACCCCTCTCTACTAGGAGCCCCTCTCTACTAGTAACCTCTCTCTACTAGGATGCCCCTCTCTACTAGGAGCCCCTCTCTACTAGGAATCCCTCTCTACTAGTAACCCCTCTCTACTAGGAACCCCTCTCTACTAGTAACCTCTCTCTACTAGGATGCCCCTCTCTACTAGGAACCCCTCTCTACTAGGAACCCCTCTCTACTAGTAACCCCTCTCTACTAGGAGCCCCTCTCTACTAGGAACCCCTCCATACTAGGAGCCCCTCTCTACTAGGAGCCCCTCTCTACTAGGAACCCCTCTCTACTAGGAACCCCTCTCTACTAGGAACCCCTCTCTACTAGGACGCCCCTCTCTACTAGGAGCCCCTCTCTACTAGGAATCCCTCTCTACTAGGAACCCCTCTCTACTACTACCCCCTCTCTACTAGTAACCCCTCTCTACTAGTAACCCCTCTCTACTAGGAACCCCTCTCTACTAGTAACCCCTCTCTACTAGGAACCCCTCTCTACTAGGAATCCCTCTCTACTAGGAACCCCTCTCTACTAGTAACCCCTCTCTACTAGTAACCCCTCTCTACTAGGAACCCCTCTCTACTAGGAACCCCTCTCTACTAGGAACCCCTCTCTACTAGGAACCCCTCTCTACTAGGAACCCCTCTCTACTAGGAACCCCTCTCTACTACTAACCCCTCTCTACTAGTAACCCCTCTCTACTAGGAACCCCTCTCTACTAGGATCCCCTCTCTACTAGGAACCCCTCTCTACTAGGAGCCCCTCTCTACTAGGAACCCCTCTCTACTAGGAACCCCTCTCTACTAGGAACCCCTCTCTACTAGGAACCCCTCTCTACTAGGAACCCCTCTCTACTAGGACGCCCCTCTCTACTAGGAGCCCCTCTCTACTAGTAACCCCTCTCTACTAGGAACCCCTCCCTACTAGTAACCCCTCTCTACTAGGAACCCCTCTCTACTAGGAACCCCTTTCTACTAGGAACCCCTCTCTACTAGGAATCCCTCTCTACTAGGAACCCCTCTCTACTAGGAACCCCTCTCTACTACTAACCCCTCTCTACTAGTAACCCCTCTCTACTAGTAACCCCTCTCTACTAGGAACCCCTCTCTACTAGGAACCCCTCTCTACTAGTAACCCCTCTCTACTAGGAACCCCTTTCTACTAGGAACCCCTCTCTACTAGGAATCCCTCTCTACTAGGAACCCCTCTCTACTAGGAATCCCTCTCTACTAGGAACCCCTCTCTAATAGGAACCCCTCTCTACTAGGAACCCCTCTCTACTAGGAACCCCTCTCTACTAGGACGCCCCTCTCTACTAGGAGCCCCTCTCTACTAGGAATCCCTCTCTACTAGGAACCCCTCTCTACTACTACCCCCACTCTACTAGTAACCCCTCTCTACTAGTAACCCCTCTCTACTAGGAACCCCTCTCTACTAGTAACCCCTCTCTACTTGGAACCCCTCTCTACTAGGAACCCCTCTCTACTAGTAACCCCTCTCTACTAGTAACCCCTCTCTACTAGGAATCCCTCTCTACTAGGAACCCCTCTCTACTAGGAACCCCTCTCTACTAGGAACCCCTCTCTACTAGGAACCCCTCTCTACTACTAACCCCTCTCTACTAGTAACCCCTCTCTACTAGGAACCCCTCTCTACTAGGAACCCCTCTCTACTAGGAACCCCTCTCTACTAGGAGCCCCTCTCTACTAGGAACCCCTCTCTACTAGGAACCCCTCTCTACTAGGAACCCCTCTCTACTAGGAACCCCTCTCTACTAGGACGCCCCTCTCTACTAGGAGCCCCTCTCTACTAGTAACCCCTCTCTACTAGGAACCCCTCTCTACTAGTAACCCCTCTCTACTAGGAACCCCTCTCTACTAGGAACCCCTTTCTACTAGGAACCCCTCTCTACTAGGAATCCCTCTCTACTAGGAACCCCTCTCTACTAGGAACCCCTCTCTACTACTAACCCCTCTCTACTAGTAACCCCTCTCTACTAGTAACCCCTCTCTACTAGGAACCCCTCTCTACTAGGAACCCCTCTCTACTAGGAACCCCTCTCTACTAGTAACCCCTCTCTACTAGGAACCCCTTTCTACTAGGAACCCCTCTCTACTAGGAATCCCTCTCTACTAGGAACCCCTCTCTACTAGGAATCCCTCTCTACTAGGAACCCCTCTCTACTAGGAACCCCTCTCTACTAGGAACCCCTCTCTACTAGGAACCCCTCTCTACTAGTAATCCCTCTCTACTAGTAACCCCTCTCTACTAGGAACCCCTCTCTACTAGTAACCCCTCTCTACTAGGAACCCCTCTCTACTAGTAACCCCTCTCTACTAGTAACCCCTCTCTACTAGGAACCCCTCTCTACTAGGAATCCCTCTCTACTAGGAACCCCTCTCTACTAGGAGCCCCTCTCTACTAGGAACCCCTCTCTACTAGGAACCCCTCTCTACTAGGAACCCCTCTCTACTACTAACCCCTCTCTACTAGTAACCCCTCTCTACTAGTAACCCCTCTCTACTAGGAATCCCTCTCTACTAGGAACCCCTCTCTACTAGGAACCTCTCTCTACTAGGACGCCCCTCTCTACTAGGAGCCCCTCTCTACTAGGAACCCCTCTCTACTAGGAACCCCTCTCTGCTAGGAATCCCTCTCTACTAGGAACCCCTCTCTACTAGGAATCCCTCTCTATTAGGAACCCCTCTCTACTAGTAACCCCTCTCTACTAGTAACCCCTCTACTAGTAACCCCTCTCTACTAGGAACCCCTCTCTACTAGGAACCTCTCTCTACTAGGACGCCCCTCTCTGCTAGGAGCCCCTCTCTACTAGTAACCCCTCTCTACTAGGAACCCCTCTCTACTAGGAATCCCTCTCTACTAGGAACCCCTCTCTACTAGGAACCCCTCTCTACTAGGAACCCCTCTCTACTAGGAACCCCTCTCTAGTAGGAACCCCTCTCTACTAGGAGCCCCTCTCTACTAGGAACCCCTCTCTACTAGGAACCCCTCTCTACTATGAACCCCATTGTCACAAAATGTATTAAGTACCAATCAGATATGTTAAAAATGTTATTCTTATTTGTAGTGAAGTCCAATTAATTGTGCTAATATTATATACTAATTATGTTCTGGCCCGCCGACTGTTGGCTCAGAAAAAATGTGGCCCGCAAACCTAGCTGACAAACCCTGCCTCATTCATGAAATGAGTAGGTGTGTCCAAACTTTTGACTAGATACAGTACCAGTCAACAGCTGGGACACACCTACACATTCCAGGGTTTTCTTCATTTTTAATATTTTCTACATCGTAGAATAATAGTGAAGACATCAAAACTATGAAATAACACATATGGAATCATGTAGTAACCAAAAAAGTGATAAACAAAGTAGCCACCCTTTGCCTTTATGACAGCTTGACAGCTTGGCTCTTGGCATTCTCTCAACCAGCTTCACCTGAAATGCTTTTCCAATAGTCTTTAAGAAGTTCCCACATATGCTGAGCACTTATTGGCTGCTTTTCCTTCACTCTGCGGTCCAACTCCTCCCAAACCATCTCAATTGGGTTGAGGTCAAGGGATTGTGGAAGCCAGGTCATCTGATGCAGCACTCCATTACTCTCCTTCTTGGCCAAATAGCCCATACACAGCCTGGAGGTGTCATTGTCCAGGCCCACTAAGCACAAAACAGAAGGGATAGCGTATCGCTGCAAAGTGCTGTGGTAGCCATGCTGGTTAAGTGTGCCTTGAATTCTAAATAAATCATTGACAGTGTCACCAGCAAAGCACCCCCATACCATCACACCTCCTCCTCCATGCTTCACAGTGGGAACCACACATGCGGAGATCATCCATTCACCTACTCTGCGTCCCACAAAGTCACGGCGGTTGGAACCAAAAATGTAAAATTTGGACTCATCAGACCGAAGTACAGATTTCCCCCGGTCTAATGTCCATTGCTCATGTTTCTTGGACCAAGCAAGTCTCTTCTTATTATTGGTGTCCTTTAGTAGTGGTTTCTTTGCAGCAATTCGACCATGAAGGCCTGGTTCACTCACTCTCCTCTGAAAAGTTGATGTTGAGATGTGTCTGTTACTTGAACTCTGTGAAGCATTTATTTGGGTTGCAATGTCTGAGGCTGGTAACTCTAATGAACTTAATCTCTGCAGCAGAGGTAACTCTGGGTCTTCCTTTCCTGTGGCGGTCCTCATGAGAGCCAGTTTCATCATAGCTCTTGATGGTTTTTGTGACTGCACTTGAAGAAACGTTCAAAGTTCTTGAAATGTTTTGGATTGACTGACCTTCATGTCTTAAAGTAATGATGGACTATTGTTTCTCTTTGCTTATTTGAGCTGTTCTTGCCATAATATGTGCTTGGTCTTTTACCAAATAGGGTTATCTTCTGTTGGCTCATACTGATTGGCTCAAACGCAGTAAGAAAGAAAGAAATTCTACAAATTAACAAGGCACACCTGTTAATTCAAATGCATTCCAGGTGAATTTCTCATGAAGCTGGTTGAGAGAATGCCAAGAGTGTTCAAAGCTGTCATCAAGGAAAGGGTGGCTACTTGGAAGAATCTCAAATATAAAAAATATTTTGAATTGATTAAAACTTTTTTGGTTAATACATGATTCCATCTGTTTTATTTTATAGTTTTCATCTCTTCACTATTATTCTACAATGTAGAAAATAGTAAAAATAAAGAAAAACCCTTGAATGAGTGGGTGTGTCCAAACTTTTGACTGGTACTGTATATTTAAGCAATAAGGACCGAGGGGGTGTGGTATATGAGCCAATATACCACGAGTAAGGGCTGCTCTTCTGCATGACGCAACGCAGAGTGCCTGGATACATCCCTTAGCCTTGGTATATTGCCCATATACCACAAATCCCTGAGGTGCCTTATTGCTGTTATAAACTGATTACCAACGTAGTTAGAGCAGTAAAAACACATGTTTTGTCATACCCTGATCGGCTGTCAGCCAATCAGCATTCAGAGCTTGAACCACCCAGTTTATAAATATATATATATATATTATTGAGTTATTTTGTAAGCAGTAAGGTACAGTAGCTTTATATTTAACAATGCCCAGTTTACTAGGAAATGTCTGTTTGGAAAAGTTCATTTATTCAAGCTAAATTAGCCTTTTACCTCAAAGGGAAAAGTTGTTTAGGTTTACAGGACTGGTACAGTCCACCTTTAAGTCCTATAACACTCACCAGATAGAAGTTCTGTTCATTTCATTCAATTTGAAGTTTTATCTTTTCATATTTCCCACGTTGTGTCGGGGCTCCGTGTGTCGGTGGGGTTGTGCATCAGGTGCGCTTTCGCCTTTGCGAAAGCGCTAAACGTTGTTGCCGCTAGTCGACAAATTCCAATCAAGTTGATCAGTGTTAAAAGTGATCCCTATATTGATTGTGCACAGTACATGGAAGTGAAGACGTCTGTTTTAGACAGAAGATTTATATCATGTGGTAAATAGGAGAATGCCAGTTGCACTATGTGTCAGTCTGTTTCTGTTGTCATGTGGCCCTACTTTATTCTGGAATTGGAGGATAACTATGGGCCCGTTTCAGAAGGCCGTTCAGTGGTGGTGCTGCTTCAGCCTGGTACAGTCCACCTTTAACGCCTATAGAAGACCATTCAATAGTGATGCTGCTTCAGCCTGGTACAGTCCACCTTTAACTCCTATAGAAGGCCATTCAGTAGTGATGCTGCTTCAGCCTGGTACAGTCCACCTTTAACGCCTATAGAAGACCATTCAATAGTGATGCTGCTTCAGCCTGGTACAGTCCACCTTTAACGCCTATAGAAGACCATTCAGTAGTGATGCTGCTTCAGCCTGGTACAGTCCACCTTTAACTCCTATAGGTCATTCAGTAGTGATGCTGCTTCAGTCTGGTACAGTCCACCTTTAACTCCTATTGAAGGCCATTCAGTAGTGATGCTGCTTCAGCCTGGTACAGTCCACCTTTAACTCCTATAGGTCATTCAGTAGTGATGCTGCTTCAGTCTGGTACAGTCCACCTTTAACTCCTATAGAAGGCCATTCAGTAGTGATGCTGCTTCAGTCTGGTACAGTCCACCTTTAACTCCTATAGAAGGTCATTCAGTAGTGATGCTGCTTCAGCCTGGTACAGTCCACCTTTAACTCCTATAGGTCATTCAGTAGTGATGCTGCTTCAGTCTGGTACAGTCCACCTTTAACTCCTATAGAAGGCCATTCAGTAGTTATGCTGCTTCAGCCTGGTACAGTCCACCTTTAACTCCTATAGAAGGCCGTTCAGTAATGATGCTGCTTCCGCCTGGTACAGACCACCTTTAACTCCTCTAGAAGACCATTCAGTAGTGATGCTGCTTCAGCCTGGTACAGTCCACCTTTAACTCCTATAGAAGGCCATTCAGTAGTGATGCTGCTTCAGCCTGGTACAGACAAATCCCAGACCTATGGCCTCAGCACAAACACATACAACCACACACACACACATATATACCCACATTACTCACCTCTCTCTGAGGCCGGAGCCAGATCAATGAAGCTACGACACTTCTCACCTGAGAGAGAGAGAGAGAGAGAGAGAGAGAGAAAGAGAGAGAGAGAGAAAGAGAGAGAGAGAAAGAGAGAGAGAGAGAGAGAGAGAGAGAGAGAGAGAGAGAGAGAGAGAGAGAGAGAGAGAGAGAGAGAGAGAGAGAGAGAGAGAGAGAGAGAGAGAGAGAGTACAAGAGCGTTAATATCTGTTAACAGAAATCATTTTAACTTTTTTTGTATTTTTTATTTTAACACAGTAAAGAGTTTAAATATTAAAAGGCTAGGATTCTATCTGAATGTGTTTTGTCAGCTCTGTACCTTTTAAAGGCAATGTTCCTGCGTTCCCCGGAGACCGCATTCACAGTAAACGCTGCATATGTCGGCTCAATCGGGAGTTTATTTTAAATGGAGCGTAGCTGACAAAGCGCGATGGAATTGAATCACTGGCCTTATTCTCCATTGACAACAGAACACAGTAATTCCTTTTAAATGGCACAAAGCTGACAAAGCGCGATGGGATTAAATCCCAGGCCTTATTCTCCATTGACAAATCAACATAGTACATAATGAAAATCTTAGCAAACACTTGTGGAGGACAAAGCCTAGGACAGATTGTTTGGTGAGTCTGCCAGAAGAGTTTCAATTCAGATTTTTAAATAACTTTTTAAAGAAAGGGATATTGTTAACGACAAAGAGAGCAGCTGGAATTATATCTGGATGAAAAACACTGTGAACATTAGACTGGAAAAGTGTGTGTGTGTGTGTGTGTGTGTGTGTGTGTGTGTGTGTGTGTGTGTGTGTGTGTGTGTGTGTGTGTGTGTGTGTGTGTGTGTGTGTGTGTGTGTGTGTGTGTGTGTGTGTGTGTGTGTGTCTGTGAGAGAGAAATACATTATTTCCCAGTTGAAGGTGAAACTCATTCTCTTTTGTGGATAACACATCCACACTATCGCCCCCTCACTTTCCAAGATGTAGAACATCCAATTAAACATGTGTATGTTAGTGATTGTGTGCATGTGTGAGAGAGTCTCTCTCTCTCTCTCTCTCTCTCTCTCTCTCTCTCTCTCTCTCTCTCTCCTCTCTCTCTCTCTCTCTCTCTATCTCTCTCAGCTGATCCTAGACCTGTCTAAAGGTAACTTCTAAAAGTATAGTAGCTTGTAAACATTTCTGGAAGTGAATCACTAATGGAATAGGTTGATCTAATGGACAAAGCTCGTTATGGGTTCATTAGTTAATTGATGGTTGTTATGGAGGTTCATTAAACCGTAACAGCTCTGTCTGTCATCCCTGTAGGATGTGATCGTTCCTCTCTCTCTCAATGGGCCCACACACACAGGGCTGGCACAGTTACCATATAACAACATAACCAACGGTTAAGGATGATTACCGTATAACCACATAACTAACGGTTAAAGATGATTACCGTATAACCACATAACTAACGGTTAAAGATGATTACCGTATAACCACATAACCAACGGTTAAAGATGATTACCGTATAACCACATAACCAACGGTTAAGGATGATTACCGTATGACAACATAACCAACGGTTAAGGATGATTACCGTATAACCACATAACTAACGGTTAAAGATGATTACCGTATAACCACATAACTAACGGTTAAAGATGATTACCGTATAACCACATAACTAACGGTTAAAGATGATTACCGTATAACAACATAACCAACGGTTAAGGATGATTACCGTTAAAGATGATTACCGTATAACCACGTAACCAACGGTTAAAGATGATTACCGTATAACCACGTAACCAACGGTTAAAGATGATTACCGTATAACCACGTAACCAACGGTTAAGGATGATTACCGTATAACAACATAACCAACGGTTAAAGATGATTACCGTATAACCACGTAACCAACGGTTAAAGATGATTACCGTATAAACACATAACTAACGGTTAAAGATGATTACCGTATAACCACATAACCAACGGTTAAGGATGATTACCGTATAACCACATAACCAACGGTTAAGGATGATTACCGTATAACCACGTAACCAACGGTTAAAGATGATTACCGTAGAACCACATAACCAACGGTTAAGGATGATTACCGTATAACCACATAACTAACGGTTAAAGATGATTACCGTATAACCACATAACCAACCGTTAAAGATGATTAACGTATAACCACGTAACCAACGGTTAAGGATGATTACCGTATAACAACATAACCAACGGTTAAAGATGATTACCGTATAACCACGTAACCAACGGTTAAAGATGATTACCGTATAAACACATAACTAACGGTTAAAGATGATTACCGTATAACCACATAACCAACGGTTAAGGATGATTACCGTATAACCACATAACTAACGGTTAAAGATGATTACCGTATAACCACATAACCAACCGTTAAAGATGATTAACGTATAACCACATAACCAACGGTTAACGATGATTACCGTATAACCACATAACTAACGGTTAAAGATGATTACCGTATAACCACATAACCAACGGTTAAGGATGATTACCGTTAAAGATGATTACCGTATAACCACGTAACCAACGGTTAAAGATGATTACCGTATAACCACGTAACCAACGGTTAAAGATGATTACCGTATAACAACATAACCAACGGTTAAGGATGATTACCGTATAACCACATAACCAACGGTTAAAGATGATTACCGTATAACCACATAACCAACGGTTAAAGATGATTACCGTATAACCACATAACCAACGGTTAAGGATGATTACCGTATAACAACATAACCAACGGTTAAGGATGATTACCGTATAACCACATAACCAACGGTTAAGGATGATTACCGTATAACAACATAACCAACGGTTAAGGATGATTACCGTATAACCACATAACTAACGGTTAAGGATGATTACCGTATAACCACATAACCAACGGTTAAAGATGATTACCGTATAACCACATAACCAACGGTTAAGGATGATTACCGTATGACAACATAACCAACGGTTAAGGATAACGACCGTCATGAAAATAAACAGTCATAACGGTTTTTGTGCAACAAACAGCTGACTGGAGACGGGATGGCAGGGCATTGACTGGAGACGGGATGGCAGGGCATTGACTGGAGACGGGATGGCAGGGCATTGACTGGAGACGGGATGGCAGGACATTGACTGGAGACGGGATGGCAGGGCATTGACTGGAGACGGGATGGCAGGGCATTGACTGGAGACGGGATGGCAGGGCATTGACTGGAGACGGGATGGCAGGGCATTGACTGGAGACGGGATGGCAGGGCATTGACTGGAGACGGGATGGCAGGGCATTGACTGGAGACGGGATGGCAGGGCATTGACTGGAGACGGGATGGCAGGGCATTGACTGGAGACGGGATGGCAGGGCATTGACTGGAGACGGGATGGCAGGGCATTGACTGGAGACGGGATGGCAGGGCATTGACTGGAGATGGGATGGCAGGGCATTGACTGGAGACGGGATGGCAGGGCATTGACTGGAGACGGGATGGCAGGGCATTGACTGGAGACGGGATGGCAGGGCATTGACTGGAGACGGGATGGCAGGGCATTGACTGGAGACGGGATGGCAGGGCATTGACTGGAGACAGGATTTATTTTATTTTATTTTATTTATTTTTTTATTTATTTTTTTTACCGTTATTTTACCAGGTAAGTTGACTGAGAACACGTTCTCATTTGCAGCAACGACCTGGGGAATAGTTACAGGGGAGAGGAGGGGGATGAATGAGCCAATTGTAAACATTGACTGGAGACGGGATGGCAGGGCATTGGAGCGGTTGAGTCCGTTTCTGTCGTAACATGGACTCTTAACAACCTGATGAAAAACTGTTGCTCCTACTGACCTGATATTGACTACACTATCTAGCTACTCCCCTTTCCTACTGACCTGATATTGACTACACTATCTAGCTACTCCCCTCTCCTCACTGACCTGATATTGACTACACTATCTAGCTACTCCTTACTGACCTGATATTGACTACACTATCTAGCTACTCCCCTCTCCTTACTGACCTGATATTGACTACACTATCTAGCTACTCCCCTCTCCTCACTGACCTGTTATTGACTACACTATCTAGCTACTCCCCTCTCCTTACTGATATTGACTACACTATCTAGCTACTCCCCTCTCCTCACTGACCTGATATTGACTACACTATCTAGCTACTCCCCTCTCCTCACTGACCTGTTATTGACTACACTATCTAGCTACTCCCCTCTCCTTACTGATATTGACTACACTATCTAGCTACTCCCCTCTCCTTACTGATCTGATATTGACTACACTATCTAGCTACTCCCCTCTCCTCACTGACCTGTTATTGACTACACTATCTAGCTACTCCCCTCTGCTTACTGATATTGACTACACTATCTAGCTACTCCCCTCTCCTTACTGATCTGATATTGACTACACTATCTAGCTACTCCCCTCTCCTCACTGACCTGTTATTGACTACACTATCTAGCTACTCCCCTCTCCTTACTGATATTGACTACACTATCTAGCTACTCCCCTCTCCTCACTGACCTGTTATTGACTACACTATCTAGCTACTCCCCTCTCCTTACTGATATTGACTACACTATCTAGCTACTCCCCTCTCCTCACTGACCTGATATTGACTACACTATCTAGCTACTCCCCTTTCCTACTGACCTGATATTGACTACACTATCTAGCTACTCCCCTCTCCTCACTGACCTGATATTGACTACACTATCTAGCTACTCCTTACTGACCTGATATTGACTACACTATCTAGCTACTCCCCTCTCCTCACTGACCTGATATTGACTACACTATCTAGCTACTCCCCTCTCCTCACTGACCTGATATTGACTACACTATCTAGCTACTCCCCTCTCCTTACTGATGATTGACTACACTATCTAGCTACTCCCCTCTCCTCACTGACCTGTTATTGACTACACTATCTAGCTACTCCCCTCTGCTTACTGATATTGACTACACTATCTAGCTACTCCCCTCTCCTTACTGATCTGATATTGACTACACTATCTAGCTACTCCCCTCTCCTCACTGACCTGTTATTGACTACACTATCTAGCTACTCCCCTCTCCTTACTGATATTGACTACACTATCTAGCTACTCCCCTCTCCTTACTGACCTGATATTGACTACACTATCTAGCTACTCCCCTCTCCTCACTGACCTGATATTGACTACACTATCTAGCTACTCCCCTCTCCTTACTGATCTGATATTGACTACACTATCTAGCTACTCCCCTCTCCTCACTGACCTGTTATTGACTACACTATCTAGCTACTCCCCTCTCCTTACTGATATTGACTACACTATCTAGCTACTCCCCTCTCCTTACTGATCTGATATTGACTACACCATCTAGCTACTCCTTACTGACCTGATATTGACTACACTATCTAACTACTCCCCTCTCCTTACTGACCTGATATTGACTACACTATCTAGCTACTCCCCTCTCCTTACTGATCTGTTATTGACTACACTATCTAGCTACTCCTTACTGACCTGATATTGACTACACTATCTAACTACTCCCCTCTCCTTACTGACCTGATATTGACTACACTATCTAGCTACTCCCCTCTCCTTACTGACCTGATATTGACTACACTATCCAGCTACTTCCCTCTCCTTACTGATCTGATATTGACTACACTATCTAGCTACTCCCCTCTCCTCACTGACCTGATATTGACTACACTATCTAGCTACTCCTTACTGACCTGATATTGACTACACTATCTAGCTACTCCCCTCTCCTTACTGATATTGACTACACTATCTAGCTACTCCCCTCTCCTTACTGACCTGATATTGACTACACTATCTAGCTACTCCCCTCTCCTCACTGACCTGTTATTGACTACACTATCTAGCTACTCCCCTCTCCTTACTGATATTGACTACACTATCTAGCTACTCCCCTCTCCTTACTGACCTGATATTGACTACACTATCTAGCTACTCCCTTCTCCTCACTGACCTGATATTGACTACACTATCTAGCTACTCCCCTCTCCTTACTGACCTGATATTGACTACACTATCTAGCTACTCCCCTCTCCTTACTGACCTGATATTGACTACACTATCCAGCTACTTCCCTCTCCTTACTGACCTGATATTGACTACACTATCTAGCTACTTCCTTCTCCTTACTGACCTGATATTGACTACACTATCCAGCTACTTCCTTCTCCTTACTGACCTGATATTGACTACACTATCTAGCTACTTCCTTCTCCTTACTGACCTGATATTGACTACACTATCCAGCTACTTCCTTCTCCTTACTGACCTGATATTGACTACACTATCTAGCTACTCCTTACTGACCTGATATTGACTACACTATCTAGTTACTCCCCTCTCCTTACTGATATTGACTACACTATCTAGCTACTCCCCTCTCCTTACTGACCTGATATTGACTACACTATCTAGCTACTCCCCTCTCCTTACTGACCTGATATTGACTACACTATCTAGCTACTCCCCTCTCCTCACTGACCTGATATTGACTACACTATCTAGCTACTCCCCTCTCCTCACTGACCTGATATTGACTACACTATCTAGCTACTCCTTACTGACCTGATATTGACTACACTATCTAACTACTCCCCTCTCCTTACTGATATTGACTACACTATCTAGCTACTCCCCTCTCCTTACTGACCTGATATTGACTACACTATCCAGCTACTTCCCTCTCCTCACTGACCTGATATTGACTACACTATCTAGCTACTCCTCACTGACCTGATATTGACTACACTATCTAGCTACTCCTCACTGACCTGATATTGACTACACTATCTAGCTACTCCTCACTGACCTGATATTGACTACACTATCTAGCTACTCCTCACTGACCTGATATTGACTACACTATCTAGCTACTCCTCACTGACCTGATATTGACTACACTATCTAGCTACTCCTTACTGACCTGATATTGACTACACTATCCAGCTACTTCCCTCTCCTTACTGACCTGATATTGACTACACTATCCAGCTACTTCCCTCTCCTTACTGATATTGACTACACTATCTAGCTACTCCCCTCTCCTTACTGACCTGATATTGACTACACTATCTAGCTACTCCCCTCTCCTTACTGACCTGATATTGACTACACTATCCAGCTACTTCCCTCTCCTTACTGATATTGACTACACTATCTAGCTACTCCCCTCTCCTTACTGACCTGATATTGACTACACTATCTAGCTACTCCCTTCTCCTACTGACCTGATATTGACTACACTATCCAGCTACTTCCTTCTCCTTACTGACCTGATATTGACTACACTATCTAACTACTCCCCTCTCCTTACTGACCTGATATTGACTACACTATCTAACTACTCCCCTCTCCTTACTGACCTGATATTGACTACACTATCCAGCTACTTCCCTCTCCTTACTGATATTGACTACACTATCTAGCTACTCCCCTCTCCTTACTGACCTGATATTGACTACACTATCTAGCTACTCCCCTCTCCTTACTGACCTGATATTGACTACACTATCCAGCTACTTCCTTCTCCTTACTGACCTGATATTGACTACACTATCTAGCTACTCCCCTCTCCTTACTGACCTGATATTGACTACACTATCCAGCTACTTCCTTCTCCTTACTGACCTGATATTGACTACACTATCTAGCTACTCCTTACTGACCTGATATTGACTACACTATCCAGCTACTCCCCTCTCCTCACTGATATTGACTACACTATCCAGCTACTTCCTTCTCCTTACTGACCTGATATTGACTACACTATCTAGCTACTTCCTTCTCCTTACTGACCTGATATTGACTACACTATCCAGCTACTTCCCTCTCCTCACTGATATTGACTACACTATCCAGCTACTTCCCTCTCCTCACTGTTATTGACTACACTATCCAGCTACTTCCCTCTCCTTACTGATATTGACTACACTATCCAGCTACTTCCCTATCTTTACAGCTGGAGAGCAATGCTCAGCAAGTGGGAGCGAAGGACACTGTGCCCGTGTTGTTGTGTTGCCATCTTGCAGCTAAAACTGCCCCTACTGTGTAGTAGACTGTATCATGGTGACATCCAGGTGGTTACTACCCAATACTACAA
>NC_074666.1:91929216-92004216 GCF_029448725.1 Salvelinus fontinalis
GAGAGAGAGAGAGAGAGAGAGAGAGAGAGAGAGAGAGAGACGTTTCTACTGTGAAATCCTCATTCTACCTGAAAATGACTTTCTATCCGTCACAAACATGTTTCTGTTTTGTATGTGTTTATCATAGTGTTTTGTCATGTTCAGATCCGTGCTCTATCAAGAGGACAAACAATACGGGACAACAAGCCGTGTATGAATGCCAGATAAATAGCCACACGTGACAAGAATAATATAGAACTGTGACGTTTACCTTGACGCTTCATTTCAATGTTACTTGTGTAGATTATAGTCTTTAAAGGTGACAGACACAGTAGAGGACAGGAGGTCTAGATTCTAGAACAACACAGACATTCTTACATTATCATGGTTCTATAGTCTTTAAAGGTGACATACACAGTAGAAGACAGGAGGTCTAGATTCTAGAACAACACAGACATTCTTACATTATCATGGTTCTATAGTCTTTAAAGGTGACAGACACAGTAGAGGACAGGAGGTCTAGATTCTAGAACAACACAGACATTCTTACATTATCATGGTTCTATAGTCTTTAAAGGTGACAGACACAGTAGAGGACAGGAGGTCTAGATTCTAGAACAACACAGACATTCTTACATTATCATGGTTCTATAGTCTTTAAAGGTGACAGACACAGTAGAGGACAGGAGGTCTAGATTCTAGAACAACACAGACATTCTTACATTATCATGGTTCTATAGTCTTTAAAGGTGACAGACACAGTAGAGGACAGGAGGTCTAGATTCTAGAACAACACAGACATTCTTACATTATCATGGTTCTATAGTCTTTAAAGGTGACAGACACAGTAGAGGACAGGAGGTCTAGATTCTAGAACAACACAGACATTCTTACATTATCATGGTTCTATAGTCTTTAAAGGTGACAGACACAGTAGAGGACAGGAGGTCTAGATTCTAGAACAACACAGACATTCTTACATTATCATGGTTCTATAGTCTTTAAAGGTGACAGACACAGTAGAGGACAGGAGGTCTAGATTCTAGAACAACACAGACATTCTTACATTATCATGGTTCTATAGTCTTTAAAGGTGACAGACACAGTAGAGGACAGGAGGTCTAGATTCTAGAACAACACAGACATTCTTACATTATCATGGTTCTATAGTCTTTAAAGGTGACAGACACAGTAGAGGACAGGAGGTCTAGATTCTAGAACAACACAGACATTCTTACATTATCATGGTTCTATAGTCTTTAAAGGTGACAGACACAGTAGAGGACAGGAGGTCTAGATTCTAGAACAACACAGACATTCTTACATTATCATGGTTCTATAGTCTTTAAAGGTGACAGACACAGTAGAGGACAGGAGGTCTAGATTCTAGAACAACACAGACATTCTTACATTATCATGGTTCTATAGTCTTTAAAGGTGACAGACACAGTAGAGGACAGGAGGTCTAGATTCTAGAACAACACAGACATTCTTACATTATCATGGTTCTATAGTCTTTAAAGGTGACAGACACAGTAGAGGACAGGAGGTCTAGATTCTAGAACAACACAGACATTCTTACATTATCATGGTTCTATAGTCTTTAAAGGTGACAGACACAGTAGAGGACAGGAGGTCTAGATTCTAGAACAACACAGACATTCTTACATTATCATGGTTCTATAGTCTTTAAAGGTGACAGACACAGTAGAGGACAGGAGGTCTAGATTCTAGAACAACACAGACATTCTTACATTATCATGGTTCTATAGTCTTTAAAGGTGACAGACACAGTAGAGGACAGGAGGTCTAGATTCTAGAACAACACAGACATTCTTACATTATCATGGTTCTATAGTCTTTAAAGGTGACAGACACAGTAGAGGACAGGAGGTCTAGATTCTAGAACAACACAGACATTCTTACATTATCATGGTTCTATAGTCTTTAAAGGTGACAGACACAGTAGAGGACAGGAGGTCTAGATTCTAGAACAACACAGACATTCTTACATTATCATGGTTCTATAGTCTTTAAAGGTGACAGACACAGTAGAGGACAGGAGGTCTAGATTCTAGAACAACACAGACATTCTTACATTATCATGGTTCTATAGTCTTTAAAGGTGACAGACACAGTAGAGGACAGGAGGTCTAGATTCTAGAACAACACAGACATTCTTACATTATCATGGTTCTATAGTCTTTAAAGGTGACAGACACAGTAGAGGACAGGAGGTCTAGATTCTAGAACAACACAGACATTCTTACATTATCATGGTTCTATAGTCTTTAAAGGTGACAGACACAGTAGAGGACAGGAGGTCTAGATTCTAGAACAACACAGACATTCTTACATTATCATGGTTCTATAGTCTTTAAAGGTGACAGACACAGTAGAGGACAGGAGGTCTAGATTCTAGAACAACACAGACATTCTTACATTATCATGGTTCTATAGTCTTTAAAGGTGACAGACACAGTAGAGGACAGGAGGTCTAGATTCTAGAACAACACAGACATTCTTACATTATCATGGTTCTATAGTCTTTAAAGGTGACAGACACAGTAGAGGACAGGAGGTCTAGATTCTAGAACAACACAGACATTCTTACATTATCATGGTTCTATAGTCTTTAAAGGTGACAGACACAGTAGAGGACAGGAGGTCTAGATTCTAGAACAACACAGACATTCTTACATTATCATGGTTCTATAGTCTTTAAAGGTGACAGACACAGTAGAGGACAGGAGGTCTAGATTCTAGAACAACACAGACATTCTTACATTATCATGGTTCTATAGTCTTTAAAGGTGACAGACACAGTAGAGGACAGGAGGTCTAGATTCTAGAACAACACAGACATTCTTACATTATCATGGTTCTATAGTCTTTAAAGGTGACAGACACAGTAGAGGACAGGAGGTCTAGATTCTAGAACAACACAGACATTCTTACATTATCATGGTTCTATAGTCTTTAAAGGTGACAGACACAGTAGAGGACAGGAGGTCTAGATTCTAGAACAACACAGACATTCTTACATTATCATGGTTCTATAGTCTTTAAAGGTGACAGACACAGTAGAGGACAGGAGGTCTAGATTCTAGAACAACACAGACATTCTTACATTATCATGGTTCTATAGTCTTTAAAGGTGACAGACACAGTAGAGGACAGGAGGTCTAGATTCTAGAACAACACAGACATTCTTACATTATCATGGTTCTATAGTCTTTAAAGGTGACAGACACAGTAGAGGACAGGAGGTCTAGATTCTAGAACAACACAGACATTCTTACATTATCATGGTTCTATAGTCTTTAAAGGTGACAGACACAGTAGAGGACAGGAGGTCTAGATTCTAGAACAACACAGACATTCTTACATTATCATGGTTCTATAGTCTTTAAAGGTGACAGACACAGTAGAGGACAGGAGGTCTAGATTCTAGAACAACACAGACATTCTTACATTATCATGGTTCTATAGTCTTTAAAGGTGACAGACACAGTAGAGGACAGGAGGTCTAGATTCTAGAACAACACAGACATTCTTACATTATCATGGTTCTATAGTCTTTAAAGGTGACAGACACAGTAGAGGACAGGAGGTCTAGATTCTAGAACAACACAGACATTCTTACATTATCATGGTTCTATAGTCTTTAAAGGTGACAGACACAGTAGAGGACAGGAGGTCTAGATTCTAGAACAACACAGACATTCTTACATTATCATGGTTCTATAGTCTTTAAAGGTGACAGACACAGTAGAGGACAGGAGGTCTAGATTCTAGAACAACACAGACATTCTTACATTATCATGGTTCTATAGTCTTTAAAGGTGACAGACACAGTAGAGGACAGGAGGTCTAGATTCTAGAACAACAGACATTCTTACATTATCATGGTTCTATAGTCTTTAAAGGTGACAGACACAGTAGAGGACAGGAGGTCTAGATTCTAGAACAACACAGACATTCTTACATTATCATGGTTCTATAGTCTTTAAAGGTGACAGACACAGTAGAGGACAGGAGGTCTAGATTCTAGAACAACACAGACATTCTTACATTATCATGGTTCTATAGTCTTTAAAGGTGACAGACACAGTAGAGGACAGGAGGTCTAGATTCTAGAACAACACAGACATTCTTACATTATCATGGTTCTATAGTCTTTAAAGGTGACAGACACAGTAGAGGACAGGAGGTCTAGATTCTAGAACAACACAGACATTCTTACATTATCATGGTTCTATAGTCTTTAAAGGTGACAGACACAGTAGAGGACAGGAGGTCTAGATTCTAGAACAACACAGACATTCTTACATTATCATGGTTCTATAGTCTTTAAAGGTGACAGACACAGTAGAGGACAGGAGGTCTAGATTCTAGAACAACACAGACATTCTTACATTATCATGGTTCTATAGTCTTTAAAGGTGACAGACACAGTAGAGGACAGGAGGTCTAGATTCTAGAACAACACAGACATTCTTACATTATCATGGTTCTATAGTCTTTAAAGGTGACAGACACAGTAGAGGACAGGAGGTCTAGATTCTAGAACAACACAGACATTCTTACATTATCATGGTTCTATAGTCTTTAAAGGTGACAGACACAGTAGAGGACAGGAGGTCTAGATTCTAGAACAACACAGACATTCTTACATTATCATGGTTCTATAGTCTTTAAAGGTGACAGACACAGTAGAGGACAGGAGGTCTAGATTCTAGAACAACACAGACATTCTTACATTATCATGGTTCTATAGTCTTTAAAGGTGACAGACACAGTAGAGGACAGGAGGTCTAGATTCTAGAACAACACAGACATTCTTACATTATCATGGTTCTATAGTCTTTAAAGGTGACAGACACAGTAGAGGACAGGAGGTCTAGATTCTAGAACAACACAGACATTCTTACATTATCATGGTTCTATAGTCTTTAAAGGTGACAGACACAGTAGAGGACAGGAGGTCTAGATTCTAGAACAACACAGACATTCTTACATTATCATGGTTCTATAGTCTTTAAAGGTGACAGACACAGTAGAGGACAGGAGGTCTAGATTCTAGAACAACACAGACATTCTTACATTATCATGGTTCTATAGTCTTTAAAGGTGACAGACACAGTAGAGGACAGGAGGTCTAGATTCTAGAACAACACAGACATTCTTACATTATCATGGTTCTATAGTCTTTAAAGGTGACAGACACAGTAGAGGACAGGAGGTCTAGATTCTAGAACAACACAGACATTCTTACATTATCATGGTTCTATAGTCTTTAAAGGTGACAGACACAGTAGAGGACAGGAGGTCTAGATTCTAGAACAACACAGACATTCTTACATTATCATGGTTCTATAGTCTTTAAAGGTGACAGACACAGTAGAGGACAGGAGGTCTAGATTCTAGAACAACACAGACATTCTTACATTATCATGGTTCTATAGTCTTTAAAGGTGACAGACACAGTAGAGGACAGGAGGTCTAGATTCTAGAACAACACAGACATTCTTACATTATCATGGTTCTATAGTCTTTAAAGGTGACAGACACAGTAGAGGACAGGAGGTCTAGATTCTAGAACAACACAGACATTCTTACATTATCATGGTTCTATAGTCTTTAAAGGTGACAGACACAGTAGAGGACAGGAGGTCTAGATTCTAGAACAACACAGACATTCTTACATTATCATGGTTCTATAGTCTTTAAAGGTGACAGACACAGTAGAGGACAGGAGGTCTAGATTCTAGAACAACACAGACATTCTTACATTATCATGGTTCTATAGTCTTTAAAGGTGACAGACACAGTAGAGGACAGGAGGTCTAGATTCTAGAACAACAGACATTCTTACATTATCATGGTTCTATAGTCTTTAAAGGTGACAGACACAGTAGAGGACAGGAGGTCTAGATTCTAGAACAACACAGACATTCTTACATTATCATGGTTCTATAGTCTTTAAAGGTGACAGACACAGTAGAGGACAGGAGGTCTAGATTCTAGAAGAACACAGACATTCTTACATTATCATGGATCTATAGTCTTTAAAGGTGACAGACACAGTAGAGGACAGGAGGTCTAGATTCTAGTACAACACAGACATTCTTACATTATCATGGTTCTATAGTCTTTAAAGGTGACATAGACAGTAGAGGACAGGAGGTCTAGATTCTAGAACAACACAGACATTCTTACATTATCATGGTTCTATAGTCTTTAAAGGTGACAGACACAGTAGAGGACAGGAGGTCTAGATTCTAGAACAACACAGACATTCTTACATTATCATGGTTCTATAGTCTTTAAAGGTGACAGACACAGTAGAGGACAGGAGGTCTAGATTCTAGAACAACACAGACATTCTTACATTATCATGGTTCTATAGTCTTTAAAGGTGACAGACACAGTAGAGGACAGGAGGTCTAGATTCTAGAACAACACAGACATACTTACATTATCATGGTTCTATAGTCTTTAAAGGTGACAGACACAGTACAGGACAGGAGGTCTAGATTCTAGAACAACACAGACATTCTTACATTATCATGGTTCTATAGTCTTTAAAGGTGACAGACACAGTAGAGGACAGGAGGTCTAGATTCTAGAACAACACAGACATTCTTACATTATCATGGTTCTATAGTCTTTAAAGGTGACAGACACAGTAGAGGACAGGAGGTCTAGATTCTAGAACAACACAGACATTCTTACATTATCATGGTTCTATAGTCTTTAAAGGTGACAGACACAGTAGAGGACAGGAGGTCTAGATTCTAGAACAACACAGACATTCTTACATTATCATGGTTCTATAGTCTTTAAAGGTGACAGACACAGTAGAGAACAGGAGGTCTAGATTCTAGAACAACAGACATTCTTACATTATCATGGTTCTATAGTCTTTAAAGGTGACAGACACAGTAGAGGACAGGAGGTCTAGATTCTAGAACAACACAGACATTCTTACATTATCATGGTTCTATAGTCTTTAAAGGTGACAGACACAGTAGAGGACAGGAGGTCTAGATTCTAGAACAACACAGACATTCTTACATTATCATGGATCTATAGTCTTTAAAGGTGACAGACACAGTAGAGGACAGGAGGTCTAGATTCTAGAACAACACAGACATTCTTACATTATCATGGTTCTATAGTCTTTAAAGGTGACATAGACAGTAGAGGACAGGAGGTCTAGATTCTAGAACAACACAGACATTCTTACATTATCATGGTTCTATAGTCTTTAAAGGTGACAGACACAGTAGAGGACAGGAGGTCTAGATTCTAGAACAACACAGACATTCTTACATTATCATGGTTCTATAGTCTTTAAAGGTGACAGACACAGTAGAGGACAGGAGGTCTAGATTCTAGAACAACACAGACATTCTTACATTATCATGGTTCTATAGTCTTTAAAGGTGACAGACACAGTAGAGGACAGGAGGTCTAGATTCTAGAACAACACAGACATTCTTACATTATCATGGTTCTATAGTCTTTAAAGGTGACAGACACAGTAGAGGACAGGAGGTCTAGATTCTAGAACAACACAGACATTCTTACATTATCATGCTTCTATAGACTATAAAGGTGACAGACACAGCAGAGGACAGGAGGTCTAGATTCTAGAACAACAGACATTCTTACATTATCATGGTTCTATAGTCTTTAAAGGTGACAGACACAGTAGAGGACAGGAGGTCTAGATTCTAGAACAACACAGACATTCTTACATTATCATGGTTCTATAGTCTTTAAAGGTGACAGACACAGTAGAGGACAGGAGGTCTAGATTCTAGAACAACACAGACATTCTTACATTATCATGGTTCTATAGTCTTTAAAGGTGACAGACACAGTAGAGGACAGGAGGTCTAGATTCTAGAACAACACAGACATTCTTACATTATCATGGTTCTATAGTCTTTAAAGGTGACAGACACAGTAGAGGACAGGAGGTCTAGATTCTAGAACAACACAGACATTCTTACATTATCATGGTTCTATAGTCTTTAAAGGTGACAGACACAGTAGAGGACAGGAGGTCTAGATTCTAGAACAACACAGACATTCTTACATGATCATGGTTCTATAGTCTTTAAAGGTGACAGACACAGTAGAGGACAGGAGGTCTAGATTCTAGAACAACACAGACATTCTTACATTATCATGGTTCTATAGTCTTTAAAGGTGACAGACACAGTAGAGGACAGGAGGTCTAGATTCTAGAACAACACAGACATTCTTACATTATCATGGTTCTATAGTCTTTAAAGGTGACAGACACAGTAGAGGACAGGAGGTCTAGATTCTAGAACAACACAGACATTCTTACATTATCATGGTTCTATAGTCTTTAAAGGTGACAGACACAGTAGAGGACAGGAGGTCTAGATTCTAGAACAACAGACATTCTTACATTATCATGGTTCTATAGTCTTTAAAGGTGACAGACACAGTAGAGGACAGGAGGTCTAGATTCTAGAACAACACAGACATTCTTACATTATCATGGTTCTATAGTCTTTAAAGGTGACAGACACAGTAGAGGACAGGAGGTCTAGATTCTAGAACAACACAGACATTCTTACATTATCATGGTTCTATAGTCTTTAAAGGTGACAGACACAGTAGAGGACAGGAGGTCTAGATTCTAGAACAACACAGACATTCTTACATTATCATGGTTCTATAGTCTTTAAAGGTGACAGACACAGTAGAGGACAGGAGGTCTAGATTCTAGAACAACACAGACATTCTTACATTATCATGGTTCTATAGTCTTTAAAGGTGACAGACACAGTAGAGGACAGGAGGTCTAGATTCTAGAACAACACAGACATTCTTACATTATCATGGTTCTATAGTCTTTAAAGGTGACAGACACAGTAGAGGACAGGAGGTCTAGATTCTAGAACAACACAGACATTCTTACATTATCATGGTTCTATAGTCTTTAAAGGTGACAGACACAGTAGAGGACAGGAGGTCTAGATTCTAGAACAACACAGACATTCTTACATTATCATGGTTCTATAGTCTTTAAAGGTGACAGACACAGTAGAGGACAGGAGGTCTAGATTCTAGAACAACACAGACATTCTTACATTATCATGGTTCTATAGTCTTTAAAGGTGACAGACACAGTAGAGGACAGGAGGTCTAGATTCTAGAACAACACAGACATTCTTACATTATCATGGTTCTATAGTCTTTAAAGGTGACAGACACAGTAGAGGACAGGAGGTCTAGATTCTAGAACAACACAGACATTCTTACATTATCATGGTTCTATAGTCTTTAAAGGTGACAGACACAGTAGAGGACAGGAGGTCTAGATTCTAGAACAACACAGACATTCTTACATTATCATGGTTCTATAGTCTTTAAAGGTGACAGACACAGTAGAGGACAGGAGGTCTAGATTCTAGAACAACACAGACATTCTTACATTATCATGCTTCTATAGACTATAAAGGTGACAGACACAGCAGAGGACAGGAGGTCTAGATTCTAGAACAACAGACATTCTTACATTATCATGGTTCTATAGTCTTTAAAGGTGACAGACACAGTAGAGGACAGGAGGTCTAGATTCTAGAACAACACAGACATTCTTACATTATCATGGTTCTATAGTCTTTAAAGGTGACAGACACAGTAGAGGACAGGAGGTCTAGATTCTAGAACAACACAGACATTCTTACATTATCATGGTTCTATAGTCTTTAAAGGTGACAGACACAGTAGAGGACAGGAGGTCTAGATTCTAGAACAACACAGACATTCTTACATTATCATGGTTCTATAGTCTTTAAAGGTGACAGACACAGTAGAGGACAGGAGGTCTAGATTCTAGGAAAACACAGACATTATTACATTATCATGGTTCTATAGTCTTTAAAGGTGACAGACACAGTAGAGGACAGGAGGTCTAGATTCTAGAACAACACAGACATTCTTACATGATCATGGTTCTATAGTCTTTAAAGGTGACAGACACAGTAGAGGACAGGAGGTCTAGATTCTAGAACAACACAGACATTCTTACATTATCATGGTTCTATAGTCTTTAAAGGTGACAGACACAGTAGAGGACAGGAGGTCTAGATTCTAGAACAACACAGACATTCTTACATTATCATGGTTCTATAGTCTTTAAAGGTGACAGACACAGTAGAGGACAGGAGGTCTAGATTCTAGAACAACACAGACATTCTTACATTATCATGGTTCTATAGTCTTTAAAGGTGACAGACACAGTAGAGGACAGGAGGTCTAGATTCTAGAACAACACAGACATTCTTACATTATCATGGTTCTATAGTCTTTAAAGGTGACAGACACAGTAGAGGACAGGAGGTCTAGATTCTAGAACAACACAGACATTCTTACATTATCATGGTTCTATAGTCTTTAAAGGTGACAGACACAGTAGAGGACAGGAGGTCTAGATTCTAGAACAACACAGACATTCTTACATTATCATGGTTCTATAGTCTTTAAAGGTGACAGACACAGTAGAGGACAGGAGGTCTAGATTCTAGAACAACACAGACATTCTTACATTATCATGGTTCTATAGTCTTTAAAGGTGACAGACACAGTAGAGGACAGGAGGTCTAGATTCTAGAACAACACAGACATTCTTACATGATCATGGTTCTATAGTCTTTAAAGGTGACAGACACAGTAGAGGACAGGAGGTCTAGATTCTAGAACAACACAGACATTCTTACATTATCATGGTTCTATAGTCTTTAAAGGTGACAGACACAGTAGAGGACAGGAGGTCTAGATTCTAGAACAACACAGACATTCTTACATTATCATGGTTCTATAGTCTTTAAAGGTGACAGACACAGTAGAGGACAGGAGGTCTAGATTCTAGAACAACAGACATTCTTACATTATCATGGTTCTATAGTCTTTAAAGGTGACAGACACAGTAGAGGACAGGAGGTCTAGATTCTAGAACAACACAGACATTCTTACATTATCATGGTTCTATAGTCTTTAAAGGTGACAGACACAGTAGAGAACAGGAGGTCTAGATTCTAGAACAACAGACATTCTTACATTATCATGGTTCTATAGTCTTTAAAGGTGACAGACACAGTAGAGGACAGGAGGTCTAGATTCTAGAACAACACAGACATTCTTACATTATCATGGTTCTATAGTCTTTAAAGGTGACAGACACAGTAGAGGACAGGAGGTCTAGATTCTAGAAGAACACAGACATTCTTACATTATCATGGATCTATAGTCTTTAAAGGTGACAGACACAGTAGAGGACAGGAGGTCTAGATTCTAGTACAACACAGACATTCTTACATTATCATGGTTCTATAGTCTTTAAAGGTGACATAGAAAGTAGAGGACAGGAGGTCTAGATTCTAGAACAACACAGACATTCTTACATTATCATGGTTCTATAGTCTTTAAAGGTGACAGACACAGTAGAGGACAGGAGGTCTAGATTCTAGAACAACACAGACATTCTTACATTATCATGGTTCTATAGTCTTTAAAGGTGACAGACACAGTAGAGGACAGGAGGTCTAGATTCTAGAACAACACAGACATTCTTAAATTATCATGGTTCTATAGTCTTTAAAGGTGACAGACACAGTAGAGGACAGGAGGTCTAGATTCTAGAACAACACAGATATACTTACATTATCATGGTTCTATAGTCTTTAAAGGTGACAGACACAGTAGAGGACAGGAGGTCTAGATTCTAGAACAACACAGACATTCTTACATGATCATGGTTCTATAGTCTTTAAAGGTGACAGACACAGTAGAGGACAGGAGGTCTAGATTCTAGAACAACACAGACATTCTTACATGATCATGGTTCTATAGTCTTTAAAGGTGACAGACACAGTAGAGGACAGGAGGTCTAGATTCTAGAACAACACAGACATTCTTACATTATCCTGGTTCTATAGTCTTTAAAGGTGACAGACACAGTAGAGGACAGGAGGTCTAGATTCTAGAACAACACAGACATTCTTACATTATCATGGTTCTATAGTCTTTAAAGGTGACAGACACAGTAGAGAACAGGAGGTCTAGATTCTAGAACAACAGACATTCTTACATTATCATGGTTCTATAGTCTTTAAAGGTGACAGACACAGTAGAGGACAGGAGGTCTAGATTCTAGAACAACACAGACATTCTTACATTATCATGGTTCTATAGTCTTTAAAGGTGACAGACACAGTAGAGGACAGGAGGTCTAGATTCTAGAACAACACAGACATTCTTACATTATCATGGATCTATAGTCTTTAAAGGTGACAGACACAGTAGAGGACAGGAGGTCTAGATTCTAGAACAACACAGACATTCTTACATTATAATGGTTCTATAGTCTTTAAAGGTGACAGACACAGTAGAGGACAGGAGGTCTAGATTCTAGAACAACACAGACATTCTTACATGATCATGGTTCTATAGTCTTTAAAGGTGACAGACACAGTAGAGGACAGGAGGTCTAGATTCTAGAACAACACAGACATTCTTACATTATCATGGTTCTATAGTCTTTAAAGGTGACAGACACAGTAGAGGACAGGAGGTCTAGATTCTAGAACAACACAGACATTCTTACATTATCATGGTTCTATAGTCTTTAAAGGTGACAGACACAGTAGAGAACAGGAGGTCTAGATTCTAGAACAACAGACATTCTTACATTATCATGGTTCTATAGTCTTTAAAGGTGACAGACACAGTAGAGGACAGGAGGTCTAGATTCTAGAACAACACAGACATTCTTACATTATCATGGTTCTATAGTCTTTAAAGGTGACAGACACAGTAGAGAACAGGAGGTCTAGATTCTAGAACAACAGACATTCTTACATTATCATGGTTCTATAGTCTTTAAAGGTGACAGACACAGTAGAGGACAGGAGGTCTAGATTCTAGAACAACACAGACATTCTTACATTATCATGGTTCTATAGTCTTTAAAGGTGACAGACACAGTAGAGGACAGGAGGTCTAGATTCTAGAAGAACACAGACATTCTTACATTATCATGGATCTATAGTCTTTAAAGGTGACAGACACAGTAGAGGACAGGAGGTCTAGATTCTAGTACAACACAGACATTCTTACATTATCATGGTTCTATAGTCTTTAAAGGTGACATAGAAAGTAGAGGACAGGAGGTCTAGATTCTAGAACAACACAGACATTCTTACATTATCATGGTTCTATAGTCTTTAAAGGTGACAGACACAGTAGAGGACAGGAGGTCTAGATTCTAGAACAACACAGACATTCTTACATTATCATGGTTCTATAGTCTTTAAAGGTGACAGACACAGTAGAGGACAGGAGGTCTAGATTCTAGAACAACACAGACATTCTTAAATTATCATGGTTCTATAGTCTTTAAAGGTGACAGACACAGTAGAGGACAGGAGGTCTAGATTCTAGAACAACACAGATATACTTACATTATCATGGTTCTATAGTCTTTAAAGGTGACAGACACAGTAGAGGACAGGAGGTCTAGATTCTAGAACAACACAGACATTCTTACATGATCATGGTTCTATAGTCTTTAAAGGTGACAGACACAGTAGAGGACAGGAGGTCTAGATTCTAGAACAACACAGACATTCTTACATGATCATGGTTCTATAGTCTTTAAAGGTGACAGACACAGTAGAGGACAGGAGGTCTAGATTCTAGAACAACACAGACATTCTTACATTATCCTGGTTCTATAGTCTTTAAAGGTGACAGACACAGTAGAGGACAGGAGGTCTAGATTCTAGAACAACACAGACATTCTTACATTATCATGGTTCTATAGTCTTTAAAGGTGACAGACACAGTAGAGAACAGGAGGTCTAGATTCTAGAACAACAGACATTCTTACATTATCATGGTTCTATAGTCTTTAAAGGTGACAGACACAGTAGAGGACAGGAGGTCTAGATTCTAGAAGAACACAGACATTCTTACATTATCATGGTTCTATAGTCTTTAAAGGTGACAGACACAGTAGAGGACAGGAGGTCTAGATTCTAGAACAACACAGACATTCTTACATGATCATGGTTCTATAGTCTTTAAAGGTGACAGACACAGTAGAGGACAGGAGGTCTAGATTCTAGAACAACACAGACATTCTTACATTATCATGGTTCTATAGTCTTTAAAGGTGACAGACACAGTAGAGGACAGGAGGTCTAGATTCTAGAACAACACAGACATTCTTACATTATCATGGTTCTATAGTCTTTAAAGGTGACAGACACAGTAGAGAACAGGAGGTCTAGATTCTAGAACAACAGACATTCTTACATTATCATGGTTCTATAGTCTTTAAAGGTGACAGACACAGTAGAGGACAGGAGGTCTAGATTCTAGAACAACACAGACATTCTTACATTATCATGGTTCTATAGTTTTTAAAGGTGACAGACACAGTAGAGGACAGGAGGTCTAGATTCTAGAACAACACAGACATTCTTACATTATCATGGATCTATAGTCTTTAAAGGTGACAGACACAGTAGAGGACAGGAGGTCTAGATTCTAGAACAACACAGACATTCTTACATTATAATGGTTCTATAGTCTTTAAAGGTGACAGACACAGTAGAGGACAGGAGGTCTAGATTCTAGAACAACACAGACATTCTTACATTATCATGGTTCTATAGTCTTTAAAGGTGACAGACACAGTAGAGGACAGGAGGTCTAGATTCTAGAACAACACAGACGTTCTTACATTATCATGGTTCTATAGTCTTTAAAGGTGACAGACACAGTAGAGGACAGGAGGTCTAGGTTCTAGAACAACACAGACATTCTTACATTATCATGGTTCTATAGTCTTTAAAGGTGACATAGACAGTAGAGGACAGGAGGTGTAGATTCTAGAACAACACAGACATTCTTACATTATCATGGTTCTATAGTCTTTAAAGGTGACAGACACAGTAGAGGACAGGAGGTCTTTATTCTAGAACAACACAGACATTCTTACATTATCATGGTTCTATAGTCTTTAAAGGTGACAGACACAGTAGAGGACAGGAGGTCTAGATTCTAGGAAAACACAGACATTATTACATTATCATGGTTCTATAGTCTTTAAAGGTGACAGACACAGTAGAGGACAGGAGGTCTAGATTCTAGAACAACACAGACATTCTTACATGATCATGGTTCTATAGTCTTTAAAGGGGACAGACACAGTAGAGGACAGGAGGTCCAGATTCTAGAACAACACAGACATTCTTACATTATCATGGTTCTATAGTCTTTAAAGGTGACAGACACAGTAGAGGACAGGAGGTCTAGATTCTAGAACAACACAGACATTCTTACATGATCATGGTTCTATAGTCTTTAAAGGTGACAGACACAGTAGAGGACAGGAGGTCTAGATTCTAGAACAACACAGACATTCTTACATGATCATGGTTCTATAGTCTTTAAAGGTGACAGACACAGTAGAGGACAGGAGGTCTAGATTCTAGAACAACACAGACATTCTTACATTATCCTGGTTCTATAGTCTTTAAAGGTGACAGACACAGTAGAGGACAGGAGGTCTAGATTCTAGAACAACACAGACATTCTTACATTATCATGGTTCTATAGTCTTTAAAGGTGACAGACACAGTAGAGAACAGGAGGTCTAGATTCTAGAACAACAGACATTCTTACATTATCATGGATCTATAGTCTTTAAAGGTGACAGACACAGTAGAGGACAGGAGGTCTAGATTCTAGAACAACACAGACATTCTTACATTATCATGGTTCTATAGTCTTTAAAGGTGACAGACACAGTAGAGGACAGGAGGTCTAGATTCTAGAACAACACAGACATTCTTAAATTATCATGGTTCTATAGTCTTTAAAGGTGACAGACACAGTAGAGGACAGGAGGTCTAGATTCTAGAACAACACAGACATTCTTACATTATCATGGTTCTATAGTCTTTAAAGGTGACAGACACAGTAGAGGACAGGAGGTCTAGATTCTAGAACAACACAGACATTCTTAAATTATCATGGTTCTATAGTCTTTAAAGGTGACAGACACAGTAGAGGACAGGAGGTCTAGATTCTAGAACAACACAGACATTCTTACATTATCATGGTTCTATAGTCTTTAAAGGTGACAGACACAGGACAGGACAGGAGGTCTAGATTCTAGAACAACACAGACATTCTTACATTATCACGGTTCTATAGTCTTTAAAGGTGACAGACACAGTAGAGGACAGGAGGTCTAGATTCTAGAAGAACACAGACATTCTTACATTATCATGGTTCTATAGTCTTTAAAGGTGACAGACACAGTAGAGGACAGGAGGTCTAGATTCTAGAACAACACAGACATTCTTACATTATCATGGTTCTATAGTCTTTAAAGGTGACAGTCACAGTAGAAGACATGAGGTCTTGATTCTAGAACAACACAGATATTCTTAAATTATCATGGTTCTATAGTCTTTAAAGGTGACAGACACAGTACAGGACAGGAGGTCTAGATTCTAGAACAACACAGACATTCTTAAATTATCATGGTTCTATAGTCTTTAAAGGTGACAGACACAGTAGAGGACAGGAGGTCTAGATTCTAGAACAACACAGACATTCTTACATTATTATTAAATGATCTGCAATAATATTTTGGCCAGAGTACATTTTGTATCCATGATAGAACACTAAAACAGACATAATCTGAAAAGGTTAAATAACTTCTTAATGCTGAGATCCTGTTAACGGGATCAACTTGATTACAGCCAGTGAAAGTGCAGGGCGCCAAATTCAAACAACAGAAAGATAAACTTGGTGTTAATCCAGCCACAGTGTCCGATTTCAATGGCTTTACGACGCAATCACACCAAACGATTATGTTAGGTCAGTACCTTGTCACAGAAAAACACAGCCATTTTTCCAGCCAAAGAGAGGAGTCAGCAAAAAGCAGAAAAAGAGATAAAATGAATCCCTAACCTTTGATGATCTTCATCAGACTACACTCATAGGACTTCATGTCACACAATACATGTATGTTTTGTTCGATAAAGTTCATATTTATATACAAAAATCTTAGTTTACATTGGCGCGTTATGTTCAGTAATGTTTTGCCTCCAAAACATCCGGTGATTTTGCAGAGTCACATCAATTTACAGAAATACTCATAATAAACATTAATAAAAGATACAAGTATTATACATGGAACTTTAGATAAACTTCTCCTTAATGCAACCGTTGTGTCAGAATTTTTAAAAACTTTATGGAAAAAGCACACCATGCTATAATCAGAGTACAGCGCTCAGAACCAAAACAAGCAATACAGATATCCGCCATGTTGTGGAGTCAACAGAAGTCAGAAATAGCATTATAAATATTCACTTACCTTTGATGATCTTCATCAGAATGCATTCCCAGGAATCCCAGTTCCACAATAAATGTTTGTTTTGTTCGTTAACGTCTATAAATTATGTCCAAATACCTCAGATTTCCCACTTCCTGGATGGATTTTTTCCAGGTTTTTGCCTGCCATATGAGTTATGTTATACTCACAGACATAATTCAAACAATTTTAGAAACGTCAGAGTCTTTTCTATCCAAATCTACTAATAATATGCATATCTTAGCTTCTGGGACTGAGTAGCAGGCAGTTTACTCTGGGCACCTTATTCATCCAAGCTACTCAATACTGCCCCCAGCCATAAGAAGTTTTAACAAATCTCTGAGATCACCTGCTTGATGTTGTCCTGTTGAGAACACAATCAGAACTGTATTCAAGGTTTGGGATGCAACCTTCTGATCCAGAGTGATGGGATATTACACCCATCCTCCACCTCCGTCCACAACAGTGTTCACTGTTGCCCCAAGTGGTCAGTTTCAAAGGTATTTGCCGTAGTCATGGATACACGCCCAATTTTGAAGTTACTCTTGAACAATCTGCCAGAAACCAACCCACACCTTCCATGGAGCTGAGAGGAATATGGAAAATTGGTTTGGGCACCGGTGATCCACCTCGCCTCCGCAACCCATACTGCATCAATTCAGCCTAATCTAGTAACACACACACACACACACACACACACACACACACACACACACACACACACACACACACACACACACACACACACACACCATACACACCATACACACACACACACACACACACACACACACATGCACACACACACACACACACACAAACCACACACACACACACACATAAACACACACACACAAATGGACACACACACACGTGTGCACATAGACACACACACAACAGCTCTGTGTAATGTACTTCTCTATTTCAGAGGGAAATCAACAAACACTCATTCTATTGGATCCCTTTGCCCTTTAATACTGCAGTGAGAGAGAGAGAGAAAGGGGGAGAGAGAGAGAGAGAGGGGGAGAGAGAGACAGAGAGAGAGGGAGAGAGAGGGGGAGAGAGGGAGAGAGAGAGAGAGAGAGAGAGAGAGAGAGAGAGAGAGAGAGAGAGAGAGAGAGAGAGAGAGAGAGAGAGAGAGAGAGAGAGAGAGAGAGAGAGAGAGAGAGAGAGAGAGAGAGAGAGAGAGAGAGAGAGAGAGAGAGAGAGAGAGAAGGGGTGAGACCAGAGATAATAAAAGAGAGATAGTAGGATCATTCCATGAAAAGCCTTTTGTATCCCTTTGATATTTTAAGGAGAAATTCTGCACCAATATGAATGGTTAAAAGTCTGCTATATTACATGTGACCTTATACAGTAGAGTTAAGTGCTAAAATTCCTCATTTTGACCTTCCGTCAACCCTGTGTTTCACCATCATTGTAAAGCTCTAGTTACGCTGTTGCTTTGACAGTCATATTTGGAGATTATTATTGATTAAATGTGATTAGAGATTCCTTTACAATCTGTCTCATTTTAACATATTAAGGTCAACCCTGTTATGTGAAGTGAACTCTCGTTTGAAGACGGTGATACTATATATATTTTATAAATATGTTTTTCCAAAAGAAAACATGGAACGTTTACTAGTCGGTGATAGTCTGAAGCAGGTGAGCTGGCTCTACTCGTTTTGTTCTGGTGTTTTGACCTGAAACACTGAGTGGGTCGAGCGCAACACCTCTGTTACCCATGGAGACAGGCTAGACATGTTTTAACACCCCTGTTACCCATGGAGACAGGCTAGACATGTTTTAACACCCCAGTTACCCATGGAGAGACAGGCTAGACATGTTTTAACACCCCTGTTGCCCATGGAGACAGGCTAGACATGTTTTAACACCTCTGTTACCCATGGAGACAGGCTAGACATGTTTTAACAACTCAAATGTTTTTTTTTGTGAAGCTTGCGATCAATTGCCCCTCCCTGTTGCACACAACTAGCTTCCATTCCCCTTGTCACAACTAGCTTCCATTCCCCCTGTCACAACTAGCTTCCATTCCCCCTGTCACAACTAGCTTCCATTCCCCCTGTCACAACTAGCTTCCATTCCCCCTGTCACAACTAGCTTCCATTCCCCTTGTCACAACTAGCTTATATTCCCCCTGTCACAACTAGCTTCCATTCCCCCTGTCACAACTAGCTTCCATTCCCCCTGTCACAACTAGCTTCCCTTCCCCCTGTCACAACTAGCTTCCATTCCCCCTGTCACAACTAGCTTCCATTCCCCCTGTCACAACTAGCTTCCTTTCCCTCTGTAACAACTAGCTTCCATTCCCCCTGTCACAACTAGCTTCCATTCCCTCTGTCACAACTAGCTTCCATTCCCCCTGTCACAACTAGCTTCCATTCCCCCTGTCACAACTAGCTTCCATTCCCCCTGTCACAACTAGCTTCCAGTCCCCCTATCACAACTAGCTTCCATTCCCCCTGTCACAACTAGCTTCCAGTCCCCCTGTCACAACTAGCTTCCATTCCCCCTGTCACAACTAGCTTCCAGTCCCCCTGTCACAACTAGCTTCCAGTCCCCCTGTCACAACTAGCTTCCAGTCCCCCTGTCACAACTAGCTTCCATTCCCCCTGTCACAACTAGCTTCCATTCCCCCTGTCACAACTAGCTTCCATTCCCCCTGTCACAACTAGCTTCCATTCCCCCTGTCACAACTAGCTTCCATTCCCCCTGTCACAACTAGCTTCCATTCCCCCTGTCACAACGGATATATTATGGCTGATTTAAGATGAAATCGTGTTATAGTCAACCCTGTTATAGTCAACCCTGTTACGGTCAACCCTGTTACGGTCAACCCTGTTACGGTCAACCCTGTTACGGTCAACCCTGTTACAGTCAACCCTGTTACAGTCAACCCTGTTACAGTCAACCCTGTTACGGTCAACCCTGTTACGGTCAACCCTGTTACGGTCAACAGAGGGAGGGAGGGAGGGAGGGAGGGAGAGAAACAGGGGGAGGCAGAGAAAGGGAAATGGAGGGAGGAAAACCCATAGAAAGTGATTGTGTTCTTCAGTCTGACTCTGTAAAGGGAGGATTAGCAGCCTGTCTGAATCAGGTCCCAGTCTGACTCTGTAAAGAGAGGAGGTAGCAGCCTGTCTGAATCAGGTCTCAGTCTGACTCTGTAAAGGGAGGATTAGCAGCCTGTCTGAATCAGGTCCCAGTCTGACTCTGTAAAGGGAGGTGGTAGCAGCCTGTCTGAATCAGGTCTCAGTCTGAATCAGGTCTCAGTCTGACTCTGTAAAGGGAGGTGGTAGCAGCCTGTCTGAATCAGGTCTCAGTCTGACTCTGTAAAGGGAGGAGGTAGCAGCCTGTCTGAATCAGGTCTCAGTCTGACTCTGTAAAGGGAGGTGGTAGCAGCCTGTCTGAATCAGGTCTCAGTCTGAATCAGGTCTCAGTCTGACTCTGTAAAGGGAGGAGGTAGCTGCCTGTCTGAACCAGGTCTCAGTCTGACTCTGTAAAGGGAGGAGGTAGCATCCTGTCTGAATCAGGTCTCAGTCTGACTCTGTAAAGAGAGGAGGTAGCAGCCTGTCTGAATCAGGTCTCAGTCTGACTCTGTAAAGGGAGGTGGTAGCAGCCTGTCTGAATCAGGTCCCAGTCTGACTCTGTAAAGGGAGGTGGTAGCAGCCTGTCTGAATCAGGTCTCAGTCTGACTCTGTAAAGGGAGGTGGTAGCAGCCTGTCTGAATCAGGTCTCAGTCTGACTCTGTAAAGGGAGGTGGTAGCAGCCTGTCTGAATCAGGTCTCAGTCTGACTCTGTAAAGGGAGGAGGTAGCAGCCTGTCTGAATCAGGTCTCAGTCTGACTCTGTAAAGGGAGGAGGTAGCAGCCTGTCTGAATCAGGTCTCAGTCTGACTCTGTAAAGGGAGGTGGTAGCAGCCTGTCTGAATCAGGTCTCAGTCTGACTCTGTAAAGGGAGGTGGTAGCAGCCTGTCTGAATCAGGTCCCAGTCTGACTCTGTAAAGGGAGGTGGTAGCAGCCTGTCTGAATCAGGTCTCAGTCTGACTCTGTAAAGGGAGGTGGTAGCAGCCTGTCTGAATCAGGTCTCAGTCTGAATCTGTAAAGGGAGGTGGTAGGAGCCTGTCTGAGTCAGGTCTCAGTCTGACTCTGTAAAGAGAGGAGGTAGCAGCCTGTCTGAATCAGGTCTCAGTCTGACTCTGTAAAGGGAGGTGGTAGCAGCCTGTCTGAATCAGGTCTCAGTCTGAATCAGGTCTCAGTCTGACTCTGTAAAGGGAGGTGGTAGCAGCCTGTCTGAATCAGGTCTCAGTCTGACTCTGTAAAGGGAAGTGCTAGCAGCCTGTCTGAATCAGGTTTCAGTCTGACTCTGTAAAGGGAGGTGGTAGCAGCCTGTCTGAATCAGGTCTCAGTCTGACTCTGTAAAGGGAGGTGGTAGCAGCCTGTCTGAATCAGGTCTCAGTCTGAATCAGGTCTCAGTCTGACTCTGTAAAGGGAGGTGGTAGCAGCCTGTCTGAATCAGGTCTCAGTCTGACTCTGTAAAGGGAAGTGCTAGCAGCCTGTCTGAATCAGGTTTCAGTCTGACTCTGTAAAGGGAGGTGGTAGCAGCCTGTCTGAATCAGGTCTCAGTCTGACTCTGTAAAGGGAGGTGGTAGCAGCCTGTCTGAATCAGGTCTCAGTCTGACTCTGTAAAGGGAGGTGGTAGCAGCCTGTCTGAATCAGGTCTCAGTCTGACTCTGTAAAGGGAGGTGGTAGCAGCCTGTCTGAATCAGGTCCCAGTCTGACTCTGTAAAGGGAGGTGGTAGCAGCCTGTCTGAATCAGGTCTCAGTCTGACTCTGTAAAGGAAGGTGGTAGCAGCCTGTCTGAATCAGGTCTCAGTGTGAATCAGGTCTCAGTCTGACTCTGTAAAGGGAGGTGGTAGCAGCCTGTCTGAATCAGGTCTCAGTCTGACTCTGTAAAGGGAGGATTAGCAGCCTGTCTGAATCAGGTTTCAGTCTGACTCTGTAAAGGGAGGTGGTAGCAGCCTGTCTGAATCAGGTCTCAGTCTGACTCTGTAAAGGGAGGAGGTAGCAGCCTGTCTGAATCAGGTCTCAGTCTGACTCTGTAAAGGGAGGTTGTAGCAGCCTGTCTGAATCAGGTCTCAGTCTGACTCTGTAAAGGGAGGAGGTAGCAGCCTGTCTGAATCAGGTCTCAGTCTGACTCTGTAAAGGGAGGTGGTAGCAGCCTGTCTGAATCAGGTCTCAGTCTGACTCTGTAAAGGGAGGTGGTAGCAGCCTGTCTGAATCAGGTCTCAGTCTGACTCTGTAAAGGGAGGAGGTAGCAGCCTGTCTGAATCAGGCCTCAGTCTGACTCTGTAAAGGGAGGTGGTAGCAGCCTGTCTGAATCAGGTCTCAGTCTGACTCTGTAAAGGGAGGTGGTAGCAGCCTGTCTGAATCAGGTCTTAGTCTGACTCTGTAAAGGGAGGAGGTAGCAGCCTGTCTGAATCAGGTCTCAGTCTGACTCTGTAAAGGGAGGTGCTAGCAGCCTGTCTGAATCAGGTCTCAGTCTGACTCTGTAAAGGGAGGAGGTAGCAGCCTGTCTGAATCAGGTCTCAGTCTGACTCTGTAAAGGGAGGATTAGCAGCCTGTCTGAATCAGGTCTCTGTCTGAATCAGGTCTCAGTCTGACTCTGTAAAGGGAGGTGGTAGCAGCCTGTCTGAATCAGGTCCCAGTCTGACTCTGTAAAGGGAGGTGGTAGCAGCCTGTCTGAATCAGGTCTCAGTCTGACTCTGTAAAGGAAGGTGGTAGCAGCCTGTCTGAATCAGGTCTCAGTGTGAATCAGGTCTCAGTCTGACTCTGTAAAGGGAGGTGGTAGCAGCCTGTCTGAATCAGGTCTCAGTCTGACTCTGTAAAGGGAGGATTAGCAGCCTGTCTGAATCAGGTTTCAGTCTGACTCTGTAAAGGGAGGTGGTAGCAGCCTGTCTGAATCAGGTCTCAGTCTGACTCTGTAAAGGGAGGAGGTAGCAGCCTGTCTGAATCAGGTCTCAGTCTGACTCTGTAAAGGGAGGTTGTAGCAGCCTGTCTGAATCAGGTCTCAGTCTGACTCTGTAAAGGGAGGAGGTAGCAGCCTGTCTGAATCAGGTCTCAGTCTGACTCTGTAAAGGGAGGTGGTAGCAGCCTGTCTGAATCAGGTCTCAGTCTGACTCTGTAAAGGGAGGTGGTAGCAGCCTGTCTGAATCAGGTCTCAGTCTGACTCTGTAAAGGGAGGAGGTAGCAGCCTGTCTGAATCAGGCCTCAGTCTGACTCTGTAAAGGGAGGTGGTAGCAGCCTGTCTGAATCAGGTCTCAGTCTGACTCTGTAAAGGGAGGTGGTAGCAGCCTGTCTGAATCAGGTCTTAGTCTGACTCTGTAAAGGGAGGAGGTAGCAGCCTGTCTGAATCAGGTCTCAGTCTGACTCTGTAAAGGGAGGTGCTAGCAGCCTGTCTGAATCAGGTCTCAGTCTGACTCTGTAAAGGGAGGAGGTAGCAGCCTGTCTGAATCAGGTCTCAGTCTGACTCTGTAAAGGGAAGTGCTAGCAGCCTGTCTGAATCAGGTTTCAGTCTGACTCTGTAAAGGGAGGTGGTAGCAGCCTGTCTGAATCAGGTCTCAGTCTGACTCTGTAAAGGGAGGTGGTAGCAGCCTGTCTGAATCAGGTCTCAGTCTGACTCTGTAAAGGGAGGTGGTAGCAGCCTGTCTGAATCAGGTCTCAGTCTGACTCTGTAAAGGGAGGTGGTAGCAGCCTGTCTGAATCAGGTCCCAGTCTGACTCTGTAAAGGGAGGTGGTAGCAGCCTGTCTGAATCAGGTCTCAGTCTGACTCTGTAAAGGAAGGTGGTAGCAGCCTGTCTGAATCAGGTCTCAGTGTGAATCAGGTCTCAGTCTGACTCTGTAAAGGGAGGTGGTAGCAGCCTGTCTGAATCAGGTCTCAGTCTGACTCTGTAAAGGGATGATTAGCAGCCTGTCTGAATCAGGTTTCAGTCTGACTCTGTAAAGGGAGGTGGTAGCAGCCTGTCTGAATCAGGTCTCAGTCTGACTCTGTAAAGGGAGGAGGTAGCAGCCTGTCTGAATCAGGTCTCAGTCTGACTCTGTAAAGGGAGGTTGTAGCAGCCTGTCTGAATCAGGTCTCAGTCTGACTCTGTAAAGGGAGGAGGTAGCAGCCTGTCTGAATCAGGTCTCAGTCTGACTCTGTAAAGGGAGGTGGTAGCAGCCTGTCTGAATCAGGTCTCAGTCTGACTCTGTAAAGGGAGGTGGTAGCAGCCTGTCTGAATCAGGTCTCAGTCTGACTCTGTAAAGGGAGGAGGTAGCAGCCTGTCTGAATCAGGCCTCAGTCTGACTCTGTAAAGGGAGGTGGTAGCAGCCTGTCTGAATCAGGTCTCAGTCTGACTCTGTAAAGGGAGGTGGTAGCAGCCTGTCTGAATCAGGTCTTAGTCTGACTCTGTAAAGGGAGGAGGTAGCAGCCTGTCTGAATCAGGTCTCAGTCTGACTCTGTAAAGGGAGGTGCTAGCAGCCTGTCTGAATCAGGTCTCAGTCTGACTCTGTAAAGGGAGGAGGTAGCAGCCTGTCTGAATCAGGTCTCAGTCTGACTCTGTAAAGGGAGGATTAGCAGCCTGTCTGAATCAGGTCTCTGTCTGAATCAGGTCTCAGTCTGACTCTGTAAAGGGAGGTGGTAGCAGCCTGTCTGAATCAGGTCTCAGTCTGACTCTGTAAAGGGAGGTGGTAGCATCCTGTCTGAATCAGGTCTCAGTCTGACTCTGTAAAGGGAGGTGGTAGCAGCCTGTCTGAATCAGGTCTCAGTCTGACTCTGTAAAGGGAGGATTAGCAGCCTGTCTGAATCAGGTTTCAGTCTGACTCTGTAAAGGGAGGTGGTAGCAGCCTGTCTGAATCAGGTCTCAGTCTGACTCTGTAAAGGGAGGAGGTAGCAGCCTGTCTGAATCAGGTCTCAGTCTGACTCTGTAAAGGGAGGTTGTAGCAGCCTGTCTGAATCAGGTCTCAGTCTGACTCTGTAAAGGGAGGAGGTAGCAGCCTGTCTGAATCAGGTCTCAGTCTGACTCTGTAAAGGGAGGTGGTAGCAGCCTGTCTGAATCAGGTCTCAGTCTGACTCTGTAAAGGGAGGTGGTAGCAGCCTGTCTGAATCAGGTCTCAGTCTGACTCTGTAAAGGGAGGAGGTAGCAGCCTGTCTGAATCAGGCCTCAGTCTGACTCTGTAAAGGGAGGTGGTAGCAGCCTGTCTGAATCAGGTCTCAGTCTGACTCTGTAAAGGGAGGTGGTAGCAGCCTGTCTGAATCAGGTCTTAGTCTGACTCTGTAAAGGGAGGAGGTAGCAGCCTGTCTGAATCAGGTCTCAGTCTGACTCTGTAAAGGGAGGTGCTAGCAGCCTGTCTGAATCAGGTCTCAGTCTGACTCTGTAAAGGGAGGAGGTAGCAGCCTGTCTGAATCAGGTCTCAGTCTGACTCTGTAAAGGGAGGATTAGCAGCCTGTCTGAATCAGGTCTCTGTCTGAATCAGGTCTCAGTCTGACTCTGTAAAGGGAGGTGGTAGCAGCCTGTCTGAATCAGGTCTCAGTCTGACTCTGTAAAGGGAGGTGGTAGCATCCTGTCTGAATCAGGTCTCAGTCTGACTCTGTAAAGGGAGGTGGTAGCAGCCTGTCTGTCACGTAGAGTAGGCCAGAAGGCTAAACTGGATAACCTAACCTCTATCAAAATAAAAAGATGGCGGAGCCGCAAAAGTTCTTCTGTGCAAAGGTGTTTATTTACAAGTGATTCCGGAACAAAAAAAACAACAGTACTGCTATCAACGTCTACCTGATGGGACAGCTTAAAAACAATGCTGCCCCATCCACAGCTCGATCCAAAATGCCTCTCAAAATGCCCCTCACAAAGCCTCTCAAAATGCCCCTCCCAATGCCCCTCCCAATGCCCCTCCCAATGCCTCTCCCAATGCCTCTCCCAATGCCTCTCCCAATGCCTCTCCCAATGCCTCTCCCAATGCCTCTCCCAATGCCTCTCCCAATGCCTCTCCCAATGCCTCTCCCAATGCCTCTCCCAATGATCTGAAAGAGAGGCTCCTTTTGTAGGGCTAACCCCTCCCCTCAGAACAATTAACCCTAATTAATTAAGCAATTAACAATACAAACCTACATTTTCCATTAACTAAACATACTAAAGGATATACATTGCAACACGGTTTTAAACAATATTACAACATAACATTTACAACATTACATCACTACTGACAATATCTTTCAATATGCCCATATGCATTAATGAGCCATTTGGGACAGGCACTATAAAGCCAGCCCAATTCCCTTAGCTCGGGTCCTTTTCCAGCATACCCGGAAGCTACAGAGATGGAGAGAGAGAGGAACAGAACAAACAAACAATGCGCTCATCCACAACATTGATAAGTATAATTTATATTGTATATCTCAAATATGAACATTGATATAAGTGTGAAATGTATGCCCTAAGACAGAAGTTAATTTGTGTGTCGACCCACGTTGTTAACTTATCTTATAATGGCGCAGGGAGGAGTGATGAATGCGTGTGTGTGTTGAATAACCAAATGCTGCCCGCGGCCAGTGACGGACTTCTACGTCACATTACCTTCCTCCTCTCCTGAAGCGACCAGGTTCGGGAGCCTTGATAGGTAGTCCGCCGTGACATTCTCTTTTCCTGCCTTGTGACGGACACAGAACCTGAAGGGCTGGAGCTCCAGATACCACCTGGTCACACGAGGATTCCGGTCCTTCATGGTCTGGATCCAGGTCAGTGCTCTGTGGTCCGTGTGTAGGTCAAATTCCCTCCCAAGAAGATAGTAACGGAGGCTATCTAGGGCCCACTTTATAGCCAGGCACTCCTTCTCGATTGTAGAATACCTGGTTTCCCTGGGCAACAGCTTCCGACTCAGGTACAGCACTGGAAGCTCTTCTCCTGGCTCTCCTTGGGCCAGTACAGCTCCAATTCCCACAGCCGAAGCATCCACCTGCACGAGAAACCGCTTCTGAAAATCAGGGGTCTGGAGAACAGGAAATGAGCACAGTCGGTTTTTCAGTATCATGAAGGCTTCCTCACACTCCTCAGTCCACTTCACAGGGTTGCTGGCCACCTTTGAAGTGAGGTTGGTCAGAGGGACAGCGATGGTCGAAAACTGCGGAATGAATCTCCGGTACCACCCTGCCAGACCTAGGAAGGACTTCACCTGTGTCTTGGTTCTGGGTTGAGGGCTGTTCCTGATGGACTCCACTTTGTCCACCTGAGGCCGAACTTCACCTTTACCCAGCTGGTAACCCAGGTACTTTGTCTCCTGTTTCGCCCACTCACACTTCAGGAGGTTAAGCGTGAGGCCTGCATCATGGATCTTCCCCAGGACTCTGCTAAGATGCTGTATGTGCTCCTCCCATGAGTGGCTGTAGATCACCACGTCGTCCAAGTAAGCAGCACAGTAATCGTCACAGTCCTGGAGGACCTTGTCCATCAGCCTCTGGAAAGTCGCAGGGGCCCCATGGAGGCCAAACGGCATGACCTTGAACTGGAACAGGCCCATCGGCGTCCGGAATGCAGTGTAGGCCTTGGATTGTTCATCCAGGGGCACCTGCCAGTACCCTTTGCAGAGATCCAATGTGGTGATGTAATGAGCTCTACCTATTCTCTCCAGTAACTCGTCAATGCGGGGCATGGGATAGGCATCGAACTGGGAGATGGCATTCACCTTACGGAATTCCATGCAGACACGCAAAGAGCCATCCTTCTTTGGGACAATGACAATAGGGCTGCTCCATTCACTTGAAGATGGCTCGACAACATCCATTTCTATCATGGTGTGGACCTCTTCCTTGAGGGCTACCACCAGCCTCTCAGGCACACGGTAAGGATGCTGGCGGACTGGGTTCTGCCCAGGCTTCAAACGAATGACGTGTTCTAGGACGTTGGTTCTTCCTGGTCTCTGACTGAAGAGAGCTGGATACTTGCCAAACAGCTGCTTCAGCTCATCTTGCTTGTCTTCTTCCAGGTGAGCCAGTATGACCTCTGCTCGTTCTTTCCATGCCTCTGTGACCCCATCCGACTCCTCCTCTTCTTCTACTCTGCGGACCAGAAAGGACTTTCCCTTGGAGAGGTCCTCTTTCTCCTCCCAGGCCTTGAGAAGGTTCACATGGTAGGTTTGCTTCTTCTTACCCTTGTCCGGGTGCAGTACCTCGTAGGTCACCGGGCCCATCTTCCTCCCGATTAGGTACGGTCCTTGCCACTGCGCAAGGAGCTTGCTGGTAGACGAGGGAAGGAGGAGCAGGACTTTCTGTCCTGGCTCAAACTCTCTATGGCGAGCGTGCTGATCATACCCTCTCTTCTGGGCCTTCTGGGCTTGCTGAAGGTTTGCCCTAGCTTCCTCTCGGTACCGCTCCAACCTGTCTCGCATCTGGAGGACATACTGGACAATCCCCTGTCCTGAGGTAGCTACTGGGGAACCTTCCCAGCACTTCTTCAGCAGGTCCAGTGGTCCTTGCACTGGCCATCCATAGAGGAGTTCGAATGGCGAGAAACCTGTCGATGCCTGAGGCACCTCCCTGTAAGCAAAATGCAGAAAGGGTAACCACTTATCCCAGTCTTTACCAGTGTCAGCCACAAACTTCCTCAGCATGTTCTTGAGCGTTTGATTGAATCTCTCTACGAGCCCATCCGTTTGGGGGTGGTAGGGAGTGGTCCTCAAGCCTTTAATGCCCAGCTGTTGGTGGAGTTGAACCATCAGTCGCGAGGTGAAGTTTGTCCCTTGGTCCGTTAGGATTTCATCTGGGATTCCTACACGAGAGAAGAGCTGAACAAGAGCACTGATTATTTTTGGAGTGGTTATGGAACGGAGTGGGAAGGCTTCTGGGAACCGGGTGGCATAGTCACAGATCACCAATATATACTTGTAACCTGCGCTACTCTTCTCCAAGGGTCCAACAATGTCCATTGCAATTCTCTTGAATGGGGTAGAGATAACTGGCAGTGAACATAGAGGAGCCCGGTCAGACCTACGGACAGCACTGGTTTTCTGGCATGTGGGGCATGACTTGCAGTATGTTTGTACATCAGTATACATGGAGGGCCAAAAGAAACGGGAGCCTAGCCTAAGATAGGTCTTATGTTGCCCTAGATGACCTGCCCATGGAATTGTATGTGCAAGGTTGAGAACAAGTGGTCTACAGGTAGATGGCACCACCAACTTCCTGCTATCTGCCTCTGACCCAAGATAGAGTATGTGGTTGTCTACCGTGTAAATCCCCCCACATGAAGATTGACTGTCCCCAGCTAAGGCCTTGTCAAACAAACATTTCAAGGTTGCATCAGACTTCTGCAGTGTAGCAAAATTTTGCGGAACATCCCATTGCACCTCTAACCCAGACACATCAGCAACAGGTACAGGGGTTCCCACATACTTCTCAAGACGCCGCTGGCGGCGTGACTTTCTGGGCCCTTTGGTTCCCCCTTCGCACAGACTATCACACAAGTCAGGCAGAGGTTGTAAACCAGCTTTGGCCTGGGCACGAGTGACAACTGAACATGACACCTGAACATCAGACTGGCAAACTGACTGCTCATATAGCTGACCCCCCACACTTCCCAACAGATCAGAGAGTACAGGCACATCCCTCCCCAAAATCATCTCAAAAGGTAGCTTCTCCATTACCCCAACTTTGAGGAGATATTTCTGACCCTGAATCTCAACTGTGAGCTCAGCTGTGGGCTGCTGTGACTGGTCACCATGAACACATTGGATCAGTGTCTGATGACCGTAATCAATATCATTAACAGGTACATTACCTTTTCTGATCAATGACAGGGAACTGCCGGTGTCAATCATCGCAGTAAGACTTTTACCATTTACTTTTACAGGTACCAAGCCTGACCCTTCCCGAGTCTGTCTATTCTGAACACCATCCCCCTCTCTGGGTACATAACAGTAACCTGAGAGCTTGGATTTACGTAGCGGACACATTGAAGCTTTGTGCCCCTGCTGCCGGCAGTAAAAACAGGTCAGACCCCTCCCATCAGAGCAAACTGCATGATTCCTTACCTCCCTCCTCCCAGACACATAACCCCCAGAGTTACCTCCACCATCTCTGGCGTCTCTGATGTCCCGTGTGTCTCTGAGACTCCTTGGAGCGGGTGCTGCAGGTCGTGGTGGGCCCCCTTTACGTGCATTAAGATACTGCAGTGCAAGCTTGGCCGCCATAAGCCCGTCCTTGGGCTCGTGCTCTCTGACCCAGGTTCGAATGTCGTGTGGGAGAACTTGTAGAAGTTGCTCGAGGATGATGACCTCACCGATTTCGTCCTGTGTCTTCTCTTCCGGTCGAACCCATCGTCGGTAGAGACCCTTGAGGCGCTGGTACGTCTCTGTCGGCGACTCACCCGATGGCGTCGATGCAGCTCTGAAGCGTTGACGGTAGGTCTCCGGTGAGATATCGAACTTCACCAGCAGCGCTTCCTTCAAGCCCTTGTAGACGTTGGACAGCCCCTCATCCATTGCTGTGTAAGCCTCTAAGGCCTTGCCCGTGAGCAATGGGACAAGCCTGCAGGCCCACTCTACCTCAGGCCACTGCCACGTCTTAGCCATGCGCTCAAACCTCAGCAGGTAGTTTTCAATGTCCTCCCCCTGCTGGTATGAGGGAATCTTTGGCTCCTTCCTCAGGAATGCTGGAAGATGGACGTTAACACTGCTGGACTGGTCTCCTGGTGCTGGCCTCATTACTGCTTGGGGAGCCTGCTGTGGAGTTGAAGTCCCTGCTGCGTCGAGCCTTTGTCGTCCTGGTGTTGGAAGACCCAATCTTGGGCTCTCACTGACGAGTTCCGCCTGGTGAGGAGCTGTGAGGATAGATTGGCGTAGGCCACGTAACTCCTGCTTGAGGTCTTCGTCCCTCCTCTCAAGGCAGGTGAAAAGTTGCTGAAAAAGGGTTACCATGGTTGGGTGTGGTTCTGGTCCCCCAACTGCTCCTTCAGCCAGCTGGTCTTTTATGGCTGCATCTGCTGGTTCAACCGGTAGCTCACCCAGTTCTGGTTGTCTTTGGCCCCTTGGTCGGGCTCCTAGTTTCTCATACTTGACCTCTTCTTCACCAGATGATTCCATGGTATTCCACCCCGGTTCAACTTCAGGTACCTTTTCTGCCAGTTGATGCTGCTGCTGAGAACGCAATCCTGTACGCATTCCTTTACCTCTCTTGTTGGAATTCACTGGCCTGGGCACGAGTGACAACTGAAAAGGGAGGTGGTAGCAGCCTGTCTGAATCAGGTCTCAGTCTGACTCTGCAAAGGGAGGTGGTAGCAGCCTGTCTGAATCAGGTCTCAGTCTGAATCTGTAAAGGGAGGTGGTAGCAGCCTGTCTGAATCAGGTCCCAGTCTGACTCTGTAAAGGGAGGTGGTAGCATCCTGTCTGAATCAGGTCTCAGTCTGAATCTGTAAAGGGAGGAGGTAGCAGCCTGTCTGAATCAGGTCTCAGTCTGACTCTGTAAAGGGAGGTGGTAGCAGCCTGTCTGAATCAGGTCTCAGTCTGACTCTGTAAAGGGAGGAGGTAGCATCCTGTCTGAATCAGGTCTCAGTCTGACTCTGTAAAGGGAGGAGGTAGCATCCTGTCTGAATCAGGTCTCAGTCTGACTCTGTAAAGGGAGGAGTTAGCAGCCTGTCTGAATCAGGTCTCAGTCGCCTGAGGCGCAAACACCACTTTAAATATTACTAGGACAACAGAGCATCTCAGGCTGACTCCCGAACTCACACACACACACACACACACACACACACACACACACACACACACACACACACACACACACACACACACACACATCCACACACACACACACACACACACACACACACACACACACACACACACACACACACACACACACGACAAAAGTACGCACACGCAGAACAAAACACACACACACACACATACACACACACACCCACACACACACACACACACACACCCCCACACACACACACACACATACACACACACACCCACACACACACACACACCCCCCCACACACACACACACACACACACACACACACACACACACACACACACACACACACACACACATACCATTAGGACAGCAGTCTCCTCTCATTCATCGTCCTAAATTAATTTGTCCACTCTTCCTCCTCTCCCTCCATCTATCTCTCTCCCTCTACTTCCCTCCTATCCCTCCCTCCATCGCTCTCCTTCTACCTCCCTCCTCTCCCTCCCTTTCTCCCTCTACCTCCCTCCTATCCCTCCCTCCATCGCTCTCCTTCTACCTCCCTCCTCTCCTTCAATCTATCTCTCTCCCTCCTCTATCTCTCTCCATCTATCGCTGTCCCTCCTCCCTCCCTCTATCTCCCTCTATCTATCTCTCTCCCTCCAGCTCTCTCCCCTATCTATCTATCTCCCTCCCTCTATCTCCCTCTATCTATCTCTCTCCCTCCAGCTCTCTCCCTCTATCTATCTCTCTCCCTCCAGCTCTCTCCCCTATCTATCTATCTCCCTCCCTCTATCTCCCTCTATCTATCTCTCTCCCTCCAGCTCTCTCCCTCTATCTATCTCTCTCCCTGCTTCCTCCCTCCCTCTCTCTCCCCCTATCTTTCTCCCTCCCTGCTTCCTCCCTCCCTGCTTCCTCCTCCCTCCCTCTATCTCCCTCTATCTATCTCTCTCCCTGCTTCCTCCTCCCTCCCTCTATCTCCCTCTATCTATCTCTCTCCCTGCTTCCTCCTCCCTCCCTCTATCTCCCTCTATCTATCTCTCTCCCTGCTTCCTCCTCCCTCCCTCTATCTCCCTCTATCTATCTCTCTCCCTTCTTCCTCCTCCCTCCCTCTATCTCCCTCTATCTATCTCTCTCCCTCCAGCTCTCTCCCCTATCTATCTCTCTCCCTGCTTCCTCCCTCCCTGCTTCCTCCTCCTCCCTCTCTCCCACTCTAGTAATATATCATGAAGGTTAAGATGTCTAATCTTCCTCTCATTCATCAGGTTAGTTCTCTCCTCCTATCTATCTCTCTGCTTCAGACTCACCTCTCATTCATCAGGTTAGTTCTCTCCACCTTTCCTTTCCTCAAACATTTACACACAGACTCACCTCTCCAATCTATCTCTATTCTATGAGTCAGACTCACCTCTCCATCTCTATTCTATCAGTCAGACTCACCTCTCCATCTCTATTCTATCAGTCAGACTCACTTCTCCATCTCTATTCTATCAGTCAGACTCAGCTCTCCATCTCTATTCTATCAGTCAGACTCACCTCTCCAATCTATCTCTATTCTATCAGTCAGACTCACCTCTCCATCTCTATTCTATCAGTCAGACTCACCTCTCCATCTCTGTTCTATCAGTCAGACTCACCTCTCCATCTCTATTCTATCTGTCAGACTCACCTCTCCATCTCTATTCTATCAGTCAGACTCACCTCTCCATCTCTGTTCTATCAGTCAGACTCACCTCTCCATCTCTATTCTATCAGTCAGACTCACCTCTCCATCTCTATTCTATCAGTCAGACTCACCTCTCCAATCCATCTCTATTATATCAGTCAGACTCACCTCTCCATCTCTATTCTATCATTCAGACTCACCTCTCCAATCCATCTCTATTATATCAGTCAGACTCACCTCTCCATCTCTGTTCTATCTGTCAGACTCACCTCTCCATCTCTATTCTATCAGTCAGACTCACCTCTCCATCTCTATTCTATCAGTCAGACTCACCTCTCCAATCCATCTCTATTCTATCAGTCAGACTCACCTCTCCATCTCTATTCTATCAGTCAGACTCTTCTCTCTATCTCTATTCTATCAGTCAGACTCACCTCTCCATCTCTATTCTATCAGTCAGACTCACCTCTCCATCTCTATTCTATCAGTCAGACTCACCTCTCCAATCCATCTCTATTATATCAGTCAGACTCACCTCTCCAATCTATCTCTATTCTATCAGTCAGACTCACCTCTCCATCTCTATTCTATCAGTCAGGTTCACCTCTCCATCTCTATTCTATCAGTCAGACTCACCTCTCCATCTCTATTCTATCAGTCAGACTCTTCTCTCTATCTCTATTCTATCAGTCAGACTCACCTCTCCATCTCTATTCTATCAGTCAGACTCACCTCTCCATCTCTATTCTATCAGTCAGACTCACCTCTCCATCTCTATTCTATCAGTCAGACTCACCTCTCCATCTCTATTCTATCAGTCAGACTCACCTCTCCATCTCTATTCTATCAGTCAGACTCACCTCTCCATCTCTATTCTATCAGTCAGACTCACCTCTCCATCTCTATTCTATCAGTCAGACTCACCTCTCCAATCTATCTCTATTATATCAGTCAGACTCATCTCTCCATCTCTATTCTATCAGTCAGACTCACCTCTCCATCTCTATTCTATCAGTCAGACTCACCTCTCCAATCTATCTCTATTCTATCAGTCAGACTCACCTCTCCATCTCTATTCTATCAGTCAGGTTCACCTCTCCATCTCTATTCTATCAGTCAGACTCACCTCTCCAATCCATCTCTATTCTATCAGTCAGACTCACCTCTCCATCTCTGTTCTATCAGTCAGACTCACCTCTCCATCTCTATTCTATCAGTCAGACTCACCTCTCCAATCCATCTCTATTCTATCAGTCAGACTCACCTCTCCATCTCTATTCTATAAGTCAGACTCACCTCTCCATCTCTATTCTATCAGTCAGACTCACCTCTCCATCTCTATTCTATCAGTCAGACTCACCTCTCCATCTCTATTCTATCAGTCAGACTCACCTCTCCATCTCTATTCTATCAGTCAGACTCACCTCTCCATCTCTGTTCTATCAGTCAGACTCACCTCTCCATCTCTATTCTATCAGTCAGACTCACCTCTCCAATCCATCTCTATTCTATCAGTCAGACTCACCTCTCCATCTCTATTCTATAAGTCAGACTCACCTCTCCATCTCTATTCTATCAGTCAGACTCACCTCTCCATCTCTATTCTATCAGTCAGACTCACCTCTCCATCTCTATTCTATCAGTCAGACTCACCTCTCCATCTCTATTCTATCAGTCAGACTCACCTCTCCATCTCTGTTCTATCAGTCAGACTCACCTCTCCATCTCTATTCTATCAGTCAGACTCACCTCTCCATCTCTATTCTATCAGTCAGACTCACCTCTCCAATCTATCTCTATTCTATCAGTCAGACTCCAGTCTATCTAGTCTATGTTCTGTTATAATCTCCACCCGGCAACGCCAGAAGAGGACTGGCCACCCCTCATAGCCTGGTTCCTCTCAAGGTTTCTTCCAAGGTTTTGGCCTTTCTAGGGAGTTTTTCCTAGTGACCGTGCTTCTACACCTGCATTGCTTGCTGTTTGGGGTTTTAGGCTGGGTTTCTGTATTGCACTTTGAGATATCAGCTGATGTAAGAAGGGCTTTATAATTACATTTGATTTGATTTGAAATTTGATCTAACCCACAACACAACCAAAACAAACTGTAAATGCATTTAACAAGTTTGTAGAATCATAAGTTTGATGTAATCACTGCAGGCATGGAATATGGGACCACATACTAAACCTATGACTACTTAAATACAATATAAGTGAATTTGTCCACATGTTTACAACTTCTTCAAATGGGGGGACTAGATACATGAAGTGAATTCATTTCTAAACTGTAAAACAGATATGTCTGAAAATAACCACACACACACACACACACACGCACACACACACACACAAGCACACACACACACACACACACACACACACACACACACACACACACACACACACACACACACACACACACACACACACACACACACACACACACACACACACAAGCACACACACACACACACACACACACACACACACACACACACACACACACACACACACACACACACACACACACACACACACACACACACACACAGCTCTGTCTCTCCTCTCCTGTTTACCACTGTCCATGTAATAAAACAGAACTCCATGTTGATTAAATTAGTCTGACAAAGATCAATAGAAAGTGATGCATTGTAGGGAGCCGACCGGCCAGTAAGGTGTGTGTGTGTGTGTGTGTGTGTGTGTGTGTGTGTGTGTGTGTGTGTGTGTGTGTGTGTGAGTGTGAGTGTGAGTGTGTGTGTGTGTGTGAGTGTGAGTGTGAGTGGGTGTGTGTGTGAGGATTAATACATGTTATTTCCACCAGATTATCCCTTTGTGAATCTGTCACTTCACATTCTGTTTAACACACTGCTGAGCAGAGTTCATCACAGACGCACACACACACAGCATAGAAAACGCAGGGCCGACAGGGAGAGAGAGGAATAGAGGGACAGGGGATATGACAGAGGAGATCGTGATGTGGTGAAATATGTTTCTACTACGGCCGTATCACAATCTGAGTGTGAGGGGATAATGCCATTAACAAACACAATCTCTTTCTCCTTCTGTGTCTGCATTTTCACCCTCTCTCTTACTGTCTCCATCTATCAGTCTCTCTCTTACTGTCTCCATCTATCAGTCTCTCTCTTACTGTCTCCATCTATCAGTCTCTCTCTTACTGTCTCCATCTATCAGTCTCTCTCTTACTGTCTCCATCTATCAGTCTCTCTCTTACTGTCTCCATCCATCAGTCTCTCTCTTACTGTCTCCATCCATCAGTCTCTATTACAGTCTCCTTCCATCAGTCTCTCGTACCGTCTCCTTCTATCAGTCTCTCTCTTACTGTCTCCATCCATCAGTCTCTCTCTTACTGTCTCCTTCCATCAGTCTCTCTTACTGTCTCTATCCATCAGTCTCTCTCTTACTGTCTCCTTCCATCAGTCTCTCTTACTGTCTCTATCCATCAGTCTCTCTCTTACTGTCTCCATCTATCAGTCTCTCTCTTACTGTCTCCATCCATCAGTCTCTCTCTTACTGTCTCCTTCCATCAGTCTCTCTCTTACTGTCTCTATCCATCAGTCTCTCTCTTACTGTCTCCATCCATCAGTCTCTCTTACTGTCTCCATCTATCAGTCTCTCTCTTACTGTCTCCATCTATCAGTCTCTCTCTGTCTCCATCTATCAGTCTCTCTCTTTCTGTCTCCATCCATCAGTCTCTCTCTTACTGTCTCCTTCCATCAGTCTCTCTCTTACTGTCTCCTTCCATCAGTCTCTCTCTGTCTCCATCCATCAGTCTCTCTCTTACTGTCTCCATCCATCAGTCTCTCTCTTACTGTCTCCTTCCATCAGTCTCTCTCTTACTGTCTCCATCCATCAGTCTCTCTCTTACTGTTTCCATCTATCAGTCTCTCTCTTACTGTTTCCATCCATCAGTCTCTCTCTTACTGTCTCCATCTATCAGTCTCTCTCTTACTGTTTCCATCCATCAGTCTCTCTCTTACTGTCTCCATCTATCAGTCTCTCTTACTGTCTCCATCCATCAGTCTCTCTTACTGTCTCCATCTATCAGTCTCTCTCTTACTGTCTCCATCCATCAGTCTCTCTTACTGTCTTCATCCATCAGTCTCTCTTACTGTCTCCATCCATCATTCTCTCTCTCTGTCTCCAGCCATCAGTCTCTCTGTTTCTCTCTGTTTCTCTCTCTCCGTTTCTCTCTCCCCACCTCTGTCTCTCTCTCTCTCTGTCTCTCTGGGGGAGTGTATTAATGTCTGACTCTCTCTCCCCCCTCTCTCTCTCTCTCTCTCTCTCTCTCTCTCTCTCTCTCTCTCTCTCTCTCTCTCTCTCTCTCTCTCTCTGTCTCTCTGGAGGAGTGTATTAATGTCTGACAGTCTGACCTGCTGACCCTGTCAAGTCAGATCTACTTTGTCTGTCTCTCTGTCTCTCTCTTTTTTGAGTGGAGCTCAGGGCTGGTGAATTAGTCACATTTGAAAACGTTTAATTAATGTAGAAGAGCTTAGTTATCACTGGCAGGAGATACGTTGGAGAGAGAAAGAGGACAGGAGGAGGTCCCGTGTGGCTCGGTTGTTAGAGCATGGCACTTGCAACGCCAGGGTTGTGGGTTCGATTCCCACTGGGGACCAACATGAAAATGTAACAAAAACATATGGGTTTCTCTCCTGTTTTCCTTCAGAACACCCTCTTGGTCATGTTATGTCATGGTTACTTCAGAAAAACCTCTTGGTCATGTTATGTCATGGTTACTACAGAACAACCTCTTGGTCATGTTATGTCATGGTTACTACAGAACAGCCTCTTGGTCATGTTATGTCATGGTTACTACAGAACAACCTCTTGGTCATGTTATGTCATGGTTACTACAGAACAACCTCTTGGTCATGTTATGTCATGGTTACTACAGAACAACCTCTTGGTCATGTGATGTCATGGTTACTACAGAACAGCCTCTTGGTCATGTGATGTCATGGTTACTACAGAACAACCTCTTGGTCATGTTATGTCATGGTTACTACAGAACAACCTCTTGGTCATGTGATGTCATGGTTACTACAGAACAGCCTCTTGGTCATGTGATGTCATGGTTACTACAGAACAGCCTCTTGGTCATGTGATGTCATGGTTACTACAGAACAACCTCTTGGTCATGTGATGTCATGGTTACTACAGAACAGCCTCTTGGTCATGTGATGTCATGGTTACTACAGAACAGCCTCTTGGTCATGTGATGTCATGGTTACTACAGAACAGCCTCTTGGTCATGTGATGTCATGGTTACTACAGAACAACCTCTTGGTCATGTTATGTCATGGTTACTACAGAACAGCCTCTTGGTCATGTAATGTCATGGTTACTACAGAACAACTCTTCTGGTTTACTAGAACTAGTCTCTTTCTCTCTCTTAGTCTCTTTCACTCTCATTATGACTCTCCCCATCTCTCTCTCTTTTTCACACACTCTCATTATGACTCTCCCTATCTCTCTCTCTCTCTCTTTCTCTTTTTCACACACTCTCATTATGACTCTCCCTATCTCTCTCTCTCTCTTACACACTCTCATTATGACTCTCCCTATCTCTCTCTGTCTCTGTTTTTCACACACTCTCAGAATGACTCTCCCCATCTCTCTCTCTCTCTCTTTCTCTTTTTCTCACACTCTCATTATGACTCTCCCCATCTCTCTCTCTTTTTCACACACTCTCATTATGACTCTCCCTATCTCTCTCTCTCTCTCTTTCTCTTTTTCACACACTCTCATTATGACTCTCCCTATCTCTCTCTCTCTCTTACAAACTCTCATTATGACTCTCCCTATTATGACTCTCCCCATCTCTCTCTCTCTCTCTCTTTTTCACCCACTCTCATTATGACTCTTGTTCTGACTCTTTCTTCTCTCTGTCTCTGTCTGCTGGTGCAGTAAAGGCGATATATGAGACTGGGAGAAAAACGCTGAAATCAGCAGCTTGAAACCCCCCCCTCCCTCTCCCTATCCCTCTCTCTCTCCCGCTCCCTCTCCCCCCTCCCTCTCCCCCCTCCCTCTCCCTCTCCCTCTCCCTCCCTCTCCCCCCCTTCCTCTCCCTCTCACTCTCTCTCCCGGTGCTGTAGTAATCAATGACCAGACATTATCTCTCTGAAGACCAGGATGCTGTTGCTTGGTAACTTTACAATTCACACAAAAAGGCACAATGGGAAATTACATTGAAAACATGTCCTAGTGGTTGGTGTCTTTCAGTTCGTTATTTTTTTGGCCACCCGTGAGTGGAAGTGTTATAGCCAATAAGATTCATGATGTCTCCTGGCGAAATTGTTTTGAAAATAATTTTCTCAATTCTCTAATACTCTCACCACTTTAGCTCTGTCCATAAATAATGATCAGTGAAAACAGTAGTGCAGTTTCAAGTGATTTATTTTAGTCAACTGGATGGGGACCGGCGTCTTGTCTTCCCATAATGCAGCTGGATGGGGACCGGCGCCTTGTCTTCCCATAATGCAGCTGGATGGGGACCGGCGTCTTGTCTTCCCATAATGCAGCTGGATGGGGACCGGCGCCTTGTCTTCCCATAATGCAGCTGGATGGGGAACGACGTCTTGTCTTCCCATAATGCAGCTGGATGGGGACCGACGTGTTGTCTTCCCATAATGCAGCTGGATGGGGAACGACGTCTTGTCTTCCCATAATGCAGCTGGATGGGGACCGACGTCTTGTCTTCCCATAATGCAGCTGGATGGGGACCGGCGTCTTGTCTTCCCATAATGCAGCTGGATGGGGACCGGCGTCTTGTCTTCCCATAATGCAGCTGGATGGGGACCGGCGTCTTGTCTTCCCATAATGCAGCTGGATGGGGACCGACGTCTTGTCTTCCCATAATGCAGCTGGATGAGGGCCGGCGTCTTGTCTTCCCATAATGCAGCTGGATGGGGACCGGCGTCTTGTCTTCCCATAATGCAGCTGGATGGGGACCGGCGTCTTGTCTTCCCATAATGCAGCTGATGGGGACCGGCGCCTTGTCTTCCCATAATGCAGCTGGATGGGGACCGGCGCCTTGTCTTCCCATAATGCAGCTGGATGGGGACCGGCGTCTTGTCTTCCCATAATGCAGCTGGATGGGGACCGGCGTCTTGTCTTCCCATAATGCAGCTGATGGGGACCGGCGCCTTGTCTTCCCATAATGCAGCTGGATGGGGACCGGCGCCTTGTCTTCCCATAATGCAGCTGGATGGGGACCGACGTCTTGTCTTCCCATAATGCAGCTGGATGGGGACCGACGTCTTGTCTTCCCATAATGCAGCTGGATGGGGACCGGCGTCTTGTCTTCCCATAATGCAGCTGGATGGGGACCGGCGTCTTGTCTTCCCATAATGCAGCTGGATGGGGACCGACGTCTTGTCTTCCCATAATGCAGCTGGATGGGGACCGGCGTCTTGTCTTCCCATAATGCAGCTGGATGGGGACCGGCGTCTTGTCTTCCCATAATGCAGCTGGATGGGGACCGGCGTCTTGTCTTCCCATAATGCAGCTGGATGTGGACCGGCGTCATGTCTTCCCATAATGCAGCTGGATGGGGACCGGCGCCTTGTCTTCCCATAATGCAGCTGGATGGGGACCGGCGCCTTGTCTTCCCATAATGCAGCTGGATGGGGACCGACGTCTTGTCTTCCCATAATGCAGCTGTATGGGGACCGGCGCCTTGTCTTCCCATAATGCAGCTGGATGGGGACCGGCGTCTTGTCTTCCCATAATGCAGCTGGATGGGGACCGACGTCTTGTCTTCCCATAATGCAGCTGTATGGGGACCGGCGCCCTGTCTTCCCATAATGCAGCTGGATGGGGACCGGCGTCTTGTCTTCCCATAATGCAGCTGGATGGGGACCGGCGTCTTGTCTTCCCATAATGCAGCTGGATGGGGACCGGCGTCTTGTCTTCCCATAATGCAGCTGGATGGGGACCGGCGCCTTGTCTTCCCATAATGCAGCTGGATGGGGACCGACGTCTTGTCTTCCCATAATGCAGCTGGATGGGGACCGACGTCTTGTCTTCCCATAATGCAGCTGGATGGGGACCGGCGTCTTGTCTTCCCATAATGCAGCTGGATGGGGACCGGCGTCTTGTCTTCCCATAATGCAGCTGGATGGGGACCGACGTCTTGTCTTCCCATAATGCAGCTGGATGGGGACCGACGTCTTGTCTTCCCATAATGCAGCTGGATGGGGACCGGCGTCTTGTCTTCCCATAATGCAGCTGGATGGGGACCGACGTCTTGTCTTCCCATAATGCAGCATAATTCCCATTGACAGTCAATGGCTTCACGGTGCAGCTGGAGTGGAAACTACTTCAAAATCCCTGAACCACATGTCTTTCCTGGCTGGATTAGCTGGATCAAATGTAAAAGGTGAAATAGAGTTCTGATTGTGTTCTCAACAGGACAACATCAAGCAGGTGATCTCAGAGATCTGTTAAATATAGTTTGGATTCTACTGGGAGACCATAGAGGAAGATGTCCTTGATGCTACTGGGAGACCATAGAGGAAGATGTCCTTGATGCTACTGGGAGGCCATAGAGGAAGATGTCCTTGATGCTACTTGGAGACCATAGAGGAAGATGTCCTTGATGTTACTGGGAGACCATAGAGGAAGATGTCCTTGGTGTTACTGGGAGACCATAGAGGAAGAGATGTCCTTGATGTTACTGGGAGGTCATAGAGGAAGATGTCCTTGATGCTACTGGGAGGCCATAGAGGAAGATGTCCTTGATGCTACTGGGAGACCATAGAGGAAGATGTCCTTGATGCTACTGGGAGACCATAGAGGAAGATGTCCTTGATGTTACTGGGAGACCATAGAGGAAGATGTCCTTGATGCTACTGGGAGACCATAGAGGAAGATGTCCTTGATGTTACTGGGAGACCATAGAGGAAGATGTTCTTGATGCTACTGGGAGGCCATAGAGGAAGATGTCCTTGATGTTACTGGGAGACCATAGAGGAAGATGTTCTTGATGCTACTGGGAGACCATAGAGGAAGATGTCCTTGATGTTACTGGGAGACCATAGAGGAAGATGTTCTTGATGCTACTGGGAGGCCATAGAGGAAGATGTCCTTGATGCTACTGGGAGGCCATAGAGGAAGATGTCCTTGATGCTACTGGGAGGCCATAGAGGAAGATGTCCTTGATGCTACTGGGAGACCATAGAGGAAGATGTCCTTGATGTTACTGGGAGGCCATAGAGGAAGATGTCCTTGATGTTACTGGGAGGCCATAGAGGAAGATGTCCTTGATGCTACTGGGAGGCCATAGAGGAAGATGTCCTTGATGCTACTGGGAGACCATAGAGGAAGATGTCCTTGATGTTACTGGGAGACCATAGAGGAAGAGATGTCCTTGATGTTACTGGGAGGCCATAGAGGAAGATGTCCTTGATGCTACTGGGAGACCATAGAGGAAGATGTTAGTGATATCTCCGGTATCCATCTTGTGACAGATCGTTGTCTATGAAAGCTGTTAGCTCATCTTTTCACACACAGCATGTGTCTAGTCTACAGACCCCCTCTAGATAATGTTGACAGTGTTACAGGAAAGATAGGAAGGAGAACAGGACCCAGTTTGTCTGTATGGCAGCTGAATGCGAGGGGAAAAAACTGTTTTACATCGTAGAGGACCGAAATAGTATTTGGTGGAGACTCATTGCGGAAATAGGCACTAGTAAAAGGGACTCAGATGTTCACCAGTATTTTTACCATTCACAGTAAAAAGTCCGTAACCCATTCACAGTTAAACGTCCGTAACCCATTCACAGTAAAACGTCTGTAACCCATTCACAGTAAAACGTCTGTAACCCATTCACAGTAAAACGTCCGTAACCCATTCACAGTTAAACGTCCGTAACCCATTCACAGTTAAACGTCCGTAACCCATTCACAGTAAAACGTCCGTAACCCATTCACAGTAAAACGTCTGTAACCCATTCACAGTTAAACGTCCGTAACCCATTCACAGTTAAACGTCCGTAACCCATTCACAGTAAAACGTCCGTAACCCATTCACAGTAAAATGTCCGAACCCCATTCACAGTAAAACGTCTGTAACCCATTCACAGTAAAACGTCCGTAACCCATTCACAGTAAAATGTATTTATTTTCTGATTTCAGATGATGAATCCTTAGAAAACATACGGAAGGCTCAATGTGCTCCAAGTTTTTATTTATCGTCATTAGAAGGTTTTTGTAAATGGAAGTTGTCTGGGAGAAAAACAAACATAGACATTTTCCCAGCTGTTTTTTCTTGACTGATTACCAGTTGATTGGTATGGTGCTGCTGTATGTCATATCACTTCAATGTTCCTCAGCTTTTAACAGATGTATCATGTTTTCATATAAGGTTTGACACCAGCAAATTTTTCTCATTTAGTGCACAGCGAGGTTATGGTCCAGGAAACATAGAACAGTCCGCCAGGAAAGGGTTAACCTTCTGTTTTTGACATTTGGAGAAACATGGATACATTCTGCAGGGAGACTGTGTGTGTGTGTGTGTGTGTGTGTGTGTGTGTGTGTGTGTGTGTGTGTGTGTGTGTGTGTGTGTGTGTGTGTGTGTGTGTGTGTGTGTGTGTGTGTGTGTGTGTGTGTGTGTGTGTGTGTGTGTGTGTGTGATGTCTCTCTCTGTATACTGCAGTTTGTTCATTAGTGGGTATGAAGCAGCTGTGTTTGCAACAAAACTAAAGTGCTTAATTAGCTGATTATAACAAGCCTGCAATGGCCTCCTCCACACACACTGGCAACCCATAACCCCCTGCGGTGTTCCACTTGGTCGTCTCTCTATGTTCAGTATAGAACTCTGCTAAATTACCATGCTCTCAGAAGACACTGTGTGTGTGTGTGTGTGTGTGTGTGTGTGTGTGTGTGTGTGTGTGTGTGTGTGTTTGTGGTGTGTGTTTGTGTGTGTGTGTGTGTGTGTGTGTTTGTGGTGTGTGTTTGTGTGTGTGTGTGTGTGTGTGTGTGTGTGTGTGTGTTTGTGGTGTGTGTGTGTGTGTGTGTGTGTGTGTGTGTGTTTGTGGTGTGTGTGTGTGGTGTGTGTTTGTGGTGTGTGTGTGTGTGTGTGTGTGTGTGTGTGTGTGTGTGTGTGTGTGTGTGTTTGTGGTGTGTGTGTGTGTGTGTGTGTGTGTGTGTGTGTGTGTGTGTGTGTGTGTGTGTGTGTGTGTGTGTGTGTGTGTGTGTGTGTGTGTGTGTGGTGTGTGTGTGTGTGTGTGTGTGTGTGTGTGTGTGTGTGTGGTGTGTGTGTGCTTATGTATGTTTGAAAGAAAAGATGTCTGACTGTGATTATACAATGTTAAACAGTCTGTTTATTAATTGGATATGAAATCATTCACACAGAGTCCAAGTTAGATTCATACAGTAAGATTTCACTGTTGTTTTTAAGAGAGAGAGTAAGCTGAGGCACATGGTTAGGAGAGGGGTTAGGAGAGGGGTTAGGAGAGGGGTTAGGGTTAGGAGAGGAGTTAGGGAAGGGGTTAGGAGAGGGGTTAGGGTAAGGAGAGGAGTTAGGAGAGGGGTTAGGAGAGGGGTTAGGGTTAGGAGAGGAGTTAGGGAAGGGGTTAGGAGAGGGGTTAGGGTTAGGAGAGGAGTTAGGGAAGGGGTTAGGAGAGGGGTTAGGGTTAGGAGGTGGGTTAGGAAAGGGGTTAGGGTTAGGAAAGGGGTTAGGAAAGGGGTTAGGAAAGGGGTTAGGAAAGGGGTTAGGAGAGGGGTTAGGAGAGGGGTTAGGGTTAGGAGAGGGATTAGGAGAGGGGTTAGGAGAGGGGTTAGGAGAGGAGTTAGGAGAGGGGTTAGGGTAAGGAGAGGGGTTAGGGGAGGGGTTAGGTTTAGGAGAGGGGTTAGGAGAGGGGTTAGGGTTAGGAGAGGGGTTAGGGTTAGGAGAGGGGTTAGGAAAGGGGTTAGGTTTAGGAGAGGGGTTACGAGAGGGGTTAGGGTTAGGAGAGGGGTTAGGAAAGGGGTTAGGGTTAGGAGAGGGGTTAGGGTTAGGAGAGGGGTTAGGAGAGGGGTTAGGGTTAGGAGAGGGGTTAGGGTTAGGAGAGGGGGTTAGGAGAGGGGTTAGGATTAGGAGAGGGGTTAGGAAAGGGGTTAGGTTTAGGAGAGGGGTTAGGGTTAGGAGAGGGGGTAGGGTTAGGAGAGGAGTTAGGAGAGGAGTTAGGAGAGGAGTTAGGAGAGGGGTTAGGATTAGGAGAGGGGTTAGGAAAGGGGTTAGGTTTAGGAGATGGGTTAGGGTTAGGAGAGGTGAGGTGGAGAGGTGTTTCACTGCAGAGAAAGACACACACACACACACACACACACACACACACACACACACACACACACACACACACACACACACACACACACACACACACACACACACACACACACACACACACACACACACACACACACACACACACACACACACACCCACCCACCCACACACACACATTGAGGGACATCTTTACCTGTGTTGCCACGGTTGTTTGATGATTACTATGGTCTTCGGAAAGGGGACGAAATTTCATTAGTCTGTGACATCAGGAGTGTGTGTGTGTGTGTGTGTGTGTGTGTGTGTGTGTGTGTGTGTGTGTGTGTAGCGGTGTCATTCTGCTGTGGTTTGAAGGAGGAATGGCTTGAATGCTGCTGACCCCAATGCTGAGGGTCAAATGAGCAGTCAGCTCAAATCAAGTTGATAGTGCAGTAAAAGAGAACGGGTTGGGAGGGCTGGTACACACACGGACAGACTCTCACACACACACACACACACACTTAAAGGCCCTATGCAAACACTCAGCCTGACACGTATCTACAGACACATACACAAAAACACAGACAGAAACACTGGCCCACAAACACAGACAGAAACACAGGCCAGGACCCTCTTCTCCTGAATGACAGAGAAGCATCTTCAAAGATGATTAATATAACTCCATTCATCCTTCTCTCCCTCTCTCTCTCTTTCACTTTCGCTCTCTCTCTCTCTCTCTCTCTCTTTCGCTCTCTCTCTCTCTCTCGCTCTCGCTCTCGCTCTCTCTCTCGCGCTCTCTCTCTCGCGCTCTCTCGCTCTCTCTCTCGCGCTCTCTCGCTCTCTCTCTCGCGCTCTCTCTCTCTCTCGCTCTCTCTCTTTCACCCACTCTTACACAATCTCTCTCGCTCTCTGTGTAAAGCTGTATCCCACGTATGTGCTATCCATTTTGTTTATCTCCTTCCTCCACCAGCTCATCGTCCCCCTTCTCTTCCTCCCCCCTCTTCCTCTTCCTCTGTAAATGAGTTTTTCCTCCATTGAGTGAGAACACAAGCTTGTGATTGTGAGATAGATAGGGTATGTGAAAGAGAGAGTGTCTGGGTGGATGTGTTACTCCTCCAGTCATCAGTAACTCCTGACGCCTGGTGGCAGTGCCAGACATCACACTGCTGGGTGACTACATCATACTGTCATCAATACTCCACTCCCTGGGACACGGTAGGGGGGAGGGGTGGGAGAGGAGAGGATTTGTCCTTTTTACAGCAGTGGAGAGAGAGAGAGAGAGAGAGAGAGAGAGAGAGAGAGAGAGAGAGAGAGAGAGAGAGAGAGAGAGAGAGAGAGAGAGAGAGAGAGAGAGAGAGAGAGAGAGAGAGAGAGAGAGAGAGAGAGAGAGAGAGAGAGAGAGAGAGAGAGAGAGAGAGAGAGAGAGAGAGAGAGAGAGAGAGAGAGAGAGAGAGAGAGAGAGAGAGAGAGAGGAGAGAGAGAGAGAGAGAGAGAGAGAGAGAGAGAGAGAGAGAGAGAGTGTACAGCAGGGGTCTATATTAGTGGAGGAGAGAGAGAGAGAGAGAGAGAGAGAGAGAGAGAGTACAGCAGGGGTCTATATTAGTGGAGGAGAGAGAGAGAGAGAGAGAGAGAGAGAGAGTACAGCAGGGGTCTATATTAGTGGAGGAGAGAGAGAGGATACAGCTGGGGTCTATATTAGTGGAGGAGAGAGAGAGGGTACAGCAGGGGTCTATATTAGTGGAGGAGAGAGAGAGAGAGAGAGAGAGAGAGAGAGAGAGAGAGAGAGAGAGAGAGTACAGCAGGGGTCTATATTAGTGGAGGAGAGAGAGAGAGAGAGAGGATACAGCAGGGGTCTATATTAGTGGAGGAGAGAGAGAGAGAGAGGATACAGCAGGGGTCTATATTAGTGGAGGAGAGAGAGAGAGAGAGAGGATACAGCAGGGGTCTATATTAGTGGAGGAGAGAGAGAGAGAGAGAGGATACAGCAGGGGTCTATATTAGTGGAGGAGAGAGAGAGAGAGGATACAGCAGGCGTCTATATTAGTGGAGGAGAGAGAGAGAGGATACAGCAGGGGTCTATATTAGTGGAGGAGAGAGAGAGAGGATACAGCAGGGGTCTATATTAGTGGAGGAGAGAGAGAGAGGATACAGCAGGGGTCTATATTAGTGGAGGAGAGAGAGAGATGGTACAGCAGGGGTCTATATTAGTGGAGGAGAGAGAGAGAGAGAGAGAGAGAGAGAGGATACAGCAGGGGTCTATATTAGTGGAGGAGAGAGAGAGAGAGAGAGAGAGAGAGAGAGAGGATACAGCAGGGGTCTATATTAGTGGAGGAGAGAGAGAGAGAGAGAGAGAGAGAGAGGATACAGCAGGGGTCTATATTAGTGGAGGAGAGAGAGAGAGAGAGAGAGAGAGAGAGAGAGAGAGGGTACAGCAGGGGTCTATATTAGTGGAGGAGAGAGAGAGAGAGAGAGTACAGCAGGGGTCTATATTAGTGGAGGAGAGAGAGAGAGAGAGAGAGAGAGAGAGAGAGAGAGAGGGTACAGCAGGGGTCTATATTAGTGGAGGAGAGAGAGAGAGAGAGAGTACAGCAGGGGTCTATATTAGTGGAGGAGAGAGAGAGAGAGAGGATACAGCAGGGGTCTATATTAGTGGAGGAGAGAGAGAGAGAGAGAGGATACAGCAGGGGTCTATATTAGTGGAGGAGAGAGAGAGAGAGAGAGGATACAGCAGGGGTCTATATTAGTGGAGGAGAGAGAGAGAGAGAGAGGATACAGCAGGGGTCTATATTAGTGGAGGAGAGAGAGAGAGAGAGGATACAGCAGGGGTCTATTTTAGTGGAGGAGAGAGAGAGAGGGTACAGCAGGGGTCTATATTAGTGGAGGAGAGAGAGAGAGAGAGAGAGGGTACAGCAGGGGTCTATATTAGTGGAGGAGAGAGAGAGAGAGAGAGAGAGAGAGAGAGAGAGGAGAGAGAGGAGAGAGAGAGAGGGGGGTACAGCAGGGGTCTATATTAGTGGAGGAGAGAGAGAGAGAGAGAGAGAGTATAGCAGGGGTCTATATTAGTGGAGGAGAGAGAGAGAGAGAGAGGATACAGCAGGGGTCTATATTAGTGGAGGAGAGAGAGAGAGAGAGAGAGGGTACAGCAGGGGTCTATATTAGTGGAGGAGAGAGAGAGAGAGAGAGAGAGAGAGAGAGAGAGAGAGAGAGGATACAGCAGGGGTCTATATTAGTGGAGGAGAGAGAGAGAGAGAGAGAGAGAGAGAGAGAGAGAGAGAGAGAGAGAGAGAGGGGGGGTACAGCAGGGGTCTATATTAGTGGAGGAGAGAGAGAGAGAGAGAGTATAGCAGGGGTCTATATTAGTGGAGGAGAGAGAGAGAGAGAGAGGATACAGCAGGGGTCTATATTAGTGGAGGAGAGAGAGAGAGAGAGAGGATACAGCAGGGGTCTATATTAGTGGAGGAGAGAGAGAGAGAGAGAGGATACAGCAGGGGTCTATATTAGTGGAGAGAGAGAAAGAGGGTACAGCAGGGGTCTATATTAGTGGAGGAGAGAGAGAGAGAGAGAGAGAGAGAGAGAGAGAGAGAGAGAGAGAGAGAGAGTACAGCAGGGGTCTATATTAGTGGAGGAGAGAGAGAGAGAGTACAGCAGGGGTCTATATTAGTGAATGAGAGAGAGGGAGAGAGAGAGAGAGAGGGAGAGAGAGAGAGAGAGAAAGAGGGAGTACAGCAGGGGTCTATATTAGTGGAGAGAGATCTCGCTAGCTGTGTAGCCTGTTGACTGCAGGAAATGCTGTTTCAGAAAATGTCTGCTTGACATCCCTGTGTGTGTGAGGATGTGTGCTTGTGTGGTTGCGTGTTTGTGCATACGTAGGATGATGTGTGTGCGTGCATACATACATACGTGTGTGTTTGTGTGTGTTTGTGTGTATGCTTGTGTGTGTAAGTATGTACCTGCCTGTACAACCCTGTCTGTGCTGTGGTGTCGAAGCTAGCCTGGCGTTAGAAGTTAAAGATGGTTAGTTGACCAGGCAGCAACGCTTTCTTTTGGTGGGTTGTGCTTTTCTCTCCGCTGACTGGTTGCACTTTATGTTGAAATATTGATGACTCTCCTAGACTCTCTCAAGCTGCGGAGACTGTCATGTTAATATTGATGACTCTTCTAGACACTCTCAAGCTGCGGAGACTGTCATGTTAATATTGATGACTCTCCTAGACTTTCTCAAGCTGCGGAGACTGTCATGTTAATATTGATGACTCTCCTAGACTCTCTCAAGCTGCGGAGACTGTCACGTTAATATTGATGACTCTCCTAGACTCTCTCAAGCTGCGGAGACTGTCATGTTATTATTGATGACTCTTCTAGACACTCTCAAGCTGCAGAGACTGTCATGTTAATATTGATGACTCTCATAGACTCTCTCAAGCTGCGGAGACTGTCATGTTAATATTGATGACTCTCCTAGACTCTCTCAAGCTGCAGAGACTGTCATGTTAATATTGATGACTCTCCTAGACTCTCTCAAGCCGCGGAGACTGTCATGTTAATATTGATGACTCTCCTAGACTCTCTCAAGCTGCGGAGACTGTCATGTTAATATTGATGACTCTCCTAGACACTCTCAAGCTGCAGAGACTGTCATGTTAATATTGATGACTCTCATAGACTCTCTCAAGCTGCGGAGACTGTCATGTTATTATTGATGACTCTCCTAGACTCTCTCAAGCTGCAGAGACTGTCATGTTAATATTGATGACTCTCCTAGACTCTCTCAAGCTGCGGAGACTGTCATGTTAATATTGATGACTCTCCTAGACTCTCTCAAGCTGCAGAGACTGTCATGTTATTATTGATGACTCTCCTAGACTCTCTCAAGCTGCGGAGACTGTCATGTTATTATTGATGACTCTCCTAGACTCTCTCAAGCTGCAGAGACTGTCATGTTATTATTGATGACTCTCCTAGACTCTCTCAAGCTGCGGAGACTGTCATGTTATTGTTGATGACTCTCCTAGACTCTCTCAAGCTGCAGAGACTGTCATGTTATTATTGATGACTCCCCTAGACTCTCTCAAGCTGCGGAGACTGTCATGTTATTATTGATGACTCCCCTAGACTCTCTCAAGCTGCGGAGACTGTCATGTTAATATTGATGACTCTCCTAGACACTCTCAAGCTGCAGAGACTGTCATGTTAATATTGATGACTCTCATAGACTCTCTCAAGCTGCGGAGACTGTCATGTTAATATTGATGACTCTCCTAGACTCTCTCAAGCTGCAGAGACTGTCATGTTAATATTGATGACTCTCCTAGACTCTCTCAAGCTGCAGAGACTGTCATGTTATTATTGATGACTCTCCTAGACTCTCTCAAGCTGCGGAGACTGTCATGTTAATATTGATGACTCTCCTAGACTCTCTCAAGCTGCAGAGACTGTCATGTTATTATTGATGACTCTCCTAGACTCTCTCAAGCTGCGGAGACTGTCATGTTATTATTGATGACTCTCCTAGACTCTCTCAAGCTGCAGAGACTGTCATGTTATTATTGATGACTCTCCTAGACTCTCTCAAGCTGCAGAGACTGTCATGTTATTACTGATGACTCTCCTAGACTCTCTCAAGCTGCGGAGACTGTCATGTTATTATTGATGACTCTCCTAGACTCTCTCAAGTTACAGAGACTGTCATGTTAATATTGATGACTCTCTTAGACTCTCTCAAGCTGCAGAGACTGTCATGTTATTATTGATGACTCTCCTAGACTCTCTCAAGCTGCGGAGACTGTCATGTTAATATTGATGACTGTCCTAGACTCTCTCAAGCTGTGGAGACTGTCATGTTATTATTGATGACTCTCATAGACTCTCTCAAGCTGCAGAGACTGTCATGTTATTATTGATGACTCTCCTAGACTCTCTCAAGCTGTGGAGACTGTCATGTTAATATTGATGACTCTCGTAGACTCTCTCAAGCTGCGGAGACTGTCATGTTAATATTGATGACTCTCCTAGACTCTCTCAAGCTGCAGAGACTGTCATGTTATTATTGATGACTCTCCTAGACTCTCTCAAGCTGCAGAGACTGTCATGTTAATATTGATGACTCTCCTAGACTCTCTCAAGCTGCAGAGACTGTCATGTTATTATTGATGACTCTCCTAGACTCTCTCAAGCTGCGGAGACTGTCATGTTAATATTGATGACTGTCCTAGACTCTCTCAAGCTGTGGAGACTGTCATGTTATTATTGATGACTCTCCTAGACTCTCTCAAGCTGCGGAGACTGTCATGTTAATATTGATGACTCTCCTAGACTCTCTCAAGCTGCAGAGACTGTCGTCTTATTATTGATGACTCTCCTAGACTCTCTCAAGCTGCGGAGACTGTCATGTTAATATTGATGACTCTCCTAGACTCTCTCAAGCTGCGGAGACTGTCATGTTAATATTGATGACTCTCCTAGACTCTCTCAAGCTGCAGAGACTGTCATGTTATTATTGATGACTCTCCTAGACTCTCTCAAGCTGCGGAGACTGTCATGTTAATATTGATGACTCTCCTAGACTCTCTCAAGCTGCGGAGACTGTCATGTTAATATTGATGACTCTCCTAGACTCTCTCAAGCTGCGGAGACTGTCATGTTAATATTAATGATGATGAAGATGATGTGGATGATATTAGCATTGTAAATGACTCCAGATAGAGGAGAATGGAAAACAATGGCAATGTAAATCAGTCTAATTTGTGTTGTTATGGTAGTGTTACTGAGTGCTGCATTAGTAAGGTTCTGTGTGTGCTAGTGTACGTACACCTATCCCATCCTTTCAGATCCACACAAGTCCCTCGGGGCTAAGGTTCAGTTTGGAATTGGGCAGTTGTGTTAGTGTTAGAATCCCCTAAATCAGCCTAGCGTGCTCCTCTGCAGGGCTCTTCTGAATTAGCCTAGGGTGCTAACCCGCTAGTATGGAAGGCTCTTCTAAATTAGCCCAGCTAGCATGGAAGGCTCTTCAGTATTAGCCTAGTGTGCTAACCCGCTAGGATGGAAGGCTCTTCTAAATTAGCCCAGCTAGCATGGAGGGCTCTTCTGAATTAGCTTAGCTAGCATGGAAGGCTCTTCTAAATTAGCTTAGCTAGCATGGAGGGCTCTTCAGTATTAGCCTAGTGTGCTAATCCGCTAGCATGGGGGGGGGGGGGGGCTCTTCTAAATTAGCCCAGCTAGCATGGAGGGCTCTTATGAATTAGCTTAGCTAGCATGGAAGGCTCTTCTAAATTAGCTTAGCTAGCATGGAGGGCTCTTCAGTACTAGCCTAGTGTGCTAACCCGCTAGCATGGGGGGGGGGGGGCTCTTCTAAATGAACTTAGCTAACATGGAGGGCTCTTCTGAATTAGCTTAGCTAGCATGGAGGGCTCTTCTGAATTAGCTTAGCTAGCATGGAGGGCTCTTTTGAATCAGCCTGGCGTGCTAATCCATTAGGATGGAGGGCTCTTCTGAATTAGCCTAGGGTGCTAACAGCTCTGCAAGCCCTTTCACATGGCTCACTATGTATTTACTGTCATTTGATGGAGGAATATTCCACATGCTATTATAGCTGAAAGATCCACTGCCACTCGTCTGACATCCGGACACGATGGTGAATACAGTTCAACACAACGTGGATATCTCACGGAATTTAATTAGGTGTTTCACAAATGTTTATGATAATGTGATGTCTTTAAATTGTAGAATGGTACAAACTGATGCAATATGAAGTACATTATTCAGAAAGGGTTGACACTGTGCCATGGTTTAGGAACGGCCGAGCTGTCTTCTGAAATGGACGACATTGTTTTTCATTTGTCTGGTTTTTCAGTTACACCACATCCAAGTCAAACAGAGTGGATGCCACAAGATTCTGGTTGGTTGCTGCCTGGAGTCTCTTGCGGTGCACTGTGTCTGAAATGGCATGTTTTTCTGTGTGTGTGTGTGTGTGTGTGTGTGTGTGTGTGTGTGTGTGTGTGTGTGTGTGTGTGTGTGTGTGTGTGTGTGTGTGTGTGTGTGTGTGTGTGTGTGTGTGTGTGTGTGTGTGTGTGTGTGTGTGTGTGTGTGTGTGTGTGTGTGTGTGTGTGTGTGTGTGTGTGTGTGTGCGCATCAGGGTTATGCTCAAATCGAGTTGAAACCTACATAACCCAATTCAGGAAGTAAACTGAAATTCAATGATTGAAAAATGGGCACCTATTTTCAACTACATAACTACATAACCCAATAACTACATAACTATGTAACCCAATAACTACATAACTATGTAACCCAATAACTACATAACTATGTAACCCAATAACTACATAACTATGTAACCCAATAACTACATAACTATGTAACCCAATAACTACATAACTATGTAACCCAATAACTACATAACCCAATAACCACATAACTATGTAACCCAATAACTACATAACCCAATAACTACATAACTATGTAACCCAATAACTACATAACTACATAACCCAATAGCTACATAACTATGTAACCCAATAACTACATAACCCAATAACAACTACATACCTACATAACCCAATAACTACATAACTATGTAACCCAATAACTACATAACTATGTAACCCAATAACTACATAACTATGTAACCCAATAACTACATAACTATGTAACCCAATAACTACATAACTATGTAACCCAATAACTACATAACTATGTAACCCAATAACTACATAACTATGTAACCCAATAACACAATAACTATGTAACCCAATAACTACATAACTATGTAACCCAATAACTACATAACTATGTAACCCAATAACTACATAACCCAATAACTACATAACTATGTAACCCAATAACTACATAACCCAATAACTACATAACTATGTAACCCAATAACTACATAACTACATAACCCAATAGCTACATAACTATGTAACCCAATAACTACATAACCCAATAACTACATAACCCAATAACTACATAACCCAATAACTACATAACTATGTAACCCAATAACTACATAACTATGTAACCCAATAACTACATAACCCAATAACTACATAACTACATAACTACGTAACCCAATATCTACATAACTACATAACCCAATAACTACATAACACAATAATTACATACCTACATAACACAATACCTACATAACCCAATAACTACATTAATGAGTCAGGTTACAGACCATGTCGCTAGGACCCCTAGACATAATGAGTCAGGTTACAGACCATGTCGCTAGGACCCCTAGACATAATGAGTCAGGTTACAGACCATGTCGCTAGGAACCCTAGACATAATGAGTCAGGTTACAGACCATGTAGCTAGGACCCCTAGACATAATGAATCAGGTTACAGACCATGTAGCTAGGACTCCTAGACATAATGAGTCAGGTTACAGACCATGTAGCTAGGACCCCTAGACATAATGAGTCAGGTTACAGACCATGTCGCTAGGACCCCTAGACATATTGAGTCAGGTTACAGACCATGTCGCTAGGACCCCTAGACATAATGAGTCAGGTTACAGACCATGTCGCTAGGACCCCTAGACATAATGAGTCAGGTTACAGACCATGTAGCTAGGACCCCTAGACATAATGAATCAGGTTACAGACCAAGTAGCTAGGACTCCTAGACATAATGAGTCAGGTTACAGACCATGTAGCTAGGACCCCTAGACATAATGAGTCAGGTTACAGACCATGTTGCTAGGACCCCTAGACATAATGAGTCAGGTTACAGACCATGTTGCTAGGACCCCTAGACATAATGAGTCAGGTTACAGACCATGTAGCTAGGACCCCTAGACATAATGAGTCAGGTTACAGACCATGTAGCTAGGACCCCTAGACATAATGAGTCAGGTTACAGACCATGTCGCTAGGACCCCTAGACATAATGAGTCAGGTTACAGACCATGTCGCTAGGACCCCTAGACATAATGAGTCAGGTTACAGACCATGTCGCTAGGAACCCTAGACATAATGAGTCAGGTTACAGACCATGTAGCTAGGACCCCTAGACATAATGAATCAGGTTACAGACCATGTAGCTAGGACTCCTAGACATAATGAGTCAGGTTACAGACCATGTAGCTAGGACCCCTAGACATAATGAGTCAGGTTACAGACCATGTCGCTAGGACCCCTAGACATAATGAGTCAGGTTACAGACCATGTCGCTAGGACCCCTAGACATAATGAGTCAGGTTACAGACCATGTCGCTAGGACCCCTAGACATAATGAGTCAGGTTACAGACCATGTAGCTAGGACCCCTAGACATAATGAATCAGGTTACAGACCATGTAGCTAGGACTCCTAGACATAATGAGTCAGGTTACAGACCATGTAGCTAGGACCCCTAGACATAATGAGTCAGGTTACAGACCATGTAGCTAGGACCCCTAGACATAATGAGTCAGGTTACAGACCATGTAGCTAGGATCCCTAGATATAATGAGTCAGGTTACAGACCATGTAGCTAGGACCCCTAGACATAATGAGTCAGGTTACAGACCATGTAGCTAGGACTCCTAGACATAATGAGTCAGGTTACAGACCATGTAGCTAGGACCCCTAGACATAATGAGTCAGGTTACAGACCATGTAGCAAGGACCCCTAGACATAATGAGTCAGGTTACAGACCATGTCGCTAGGACCCCTAGACATAATGAGTCAGGTTACAGACCATGTCGCTAGGACCCCTAGACATAATGAGTCAGGTTACAGACCATGTAGCTAGGACCCCTAGACATAATGAGTCAGGTTACAGACCATGTAGCTAGGACCCCTAGACATAATGAGTCAGGTTACAGACCATGTAGCTAGGACCCCTAGACATGATGAGTCGCTTTACAGACCATGTAGCTAAGACCCGTAGACATAATGAGTCAGGTTACAGACCATGTAGCTAGGACCCCTAGACATAATGAGTCAGGTTACAGACCATGTAGCTAGGACCCCTAGACATAATGAGTCAGGTTACAGACCATGTCGCTAGGACCCCTAGACATAATGAGTCAGGTTACAGACCATGTAGCTAGGACCCCTAGACATAATGAATCAGGTTACAGACCATGTAGCTAGTACCCCTAGACATAATGAGTCATGTTACAGACCATGTAGCTAGGACCCTTAGACATAATGAGTCAGGTTACAGACCATGTAGCTAGGACCCCTAGACATAATGAGTCAGGTTACAGACCATGTAGCTAGGACCCCTAGACATAATGAGTCAGGTTACAGACCATGTAGCTAGGACCCCTAGACATAATGAGTCTGGTTACAGACCATGTAGCTAGGACCCCTAGACATAATGAGTCAGGTTACAGACCATGTAGCTAGGACCCCTAGACATAATGAGTCAGGTTACAGACCATGTAGCTAGGACCCCTAGACATAATGAGTCAGGTTACAGACCATGTAGCTAGGACCCCTAGACATAATGAGTCAGGTTACAGACCATGTAGCTAGGACCCCTAGACATAATGAGTCAGGTTACAGACCATGTAGCTAGGACCCCTAGACATAATGAGTCAGGTTACAGACCATGTTGCTAGGACCCCTAGACATAATGAGTCAGGTTACAGACCATGTTGCTAGGACCCCTAGACATAATGAGTCAGGTTACAGACCATGTAGCTAGGACCCCTAGACATAATGAGTCAGGTTACAGACCATGTAGCTAGGACCCCTAGACATAATGAGTCAGGTTACAGACCATGTAGCTAGGACCCCTAGACATAATGAGTCAGGTTACAGACCATGTCGCTAGGACCCCTAGACATAATGAGTCAGGTTACAGACCATGTAGCTAGGACCCCTAGACATAATGAGTCAGGTTACAGACCATGTAGCTAGGACCCCTAGACATGATGAGTCAGGTTACAGACCATGTAGCTAGGACCCGTAGACATAATGAGTCAGGTTACAGACCATGTAGCTAGGACCCCTAGACATAATGAGTCAGGTTACAGACCATGTAGCTAGGACCCCTAGACATAATGAGTCAGGTTACAGACCATGTAGCTAGGACCCCTAGACATAATGAGTCAGGTTACAGACCATGTAGCTAGGACCCCTAGACATATGAGTCAGGTTACAGACCATGTAGCTAGGACCCCTAGACATAATGAGTCAGGTTACAGACCATGTAGCTAGGACCCCTAGACATAATGAGTCAGGTTACAGACCATGTAGCTAGGACCCCTAGACATAATGAGTCAGGTTACAGACCATGTAGCTAGGACCCCTAGACATAATGAGTCAGGTTACAGACCATGTAGCTAGGACCCCTAGACATAATGAGTCAGGTTACAGACCATGTAGCTAGGACCCCTAGACATAATGAGTCAGGTTACAGACCATGTAGCTAGGACCCCTAGACATAATGAGTCAGGTTACAGACCATGTTGCTAGGACCCCTAGACATAATGAGTCAGGTTACAGACCATGTAGCTAGGACCCCTAGACATAATGAGTCAGGTTACAGACCATGTAGCTAGGACCCCTAGACATAATGAGTCAGGTTACAGACCATGTCGCTAGGACCCCTAGACATAATGAGTCAGGTTACAGACCATGTCGCTAGGACCCCTAGACATAATGAGTCAGGTTACAGACCATGTCGCTAGGACCCCTAGACATAATGAGTCAGGTTACAGACCATGTAGCTAGGACCCCTAGACATAATGAATCAGGTTACAGACCATGTAGCTAGGACTCCTAGACATAATGAGTCAGGTTACAGACCATGTAGCTAGGACCCCTAGACATAATGAGTCAGGTTACAGACCATGTCGCTAGGACCCCTAGACATAATGAGTCAGGTTACAGACCATGTCGCTAGGACCCCTAGACATAATGAGTCAGGTTACAGACCATGTCGCTAGGACCCCTAGACATAATGAGTCAGGTTACAGACCATGTAGCTAGGACCCCTAGACATAATGAGTCAGGTTACAGACCATGTAGCTAGGACCCCTAGACATAATGAGTCAGGTTACAGACCATGTAGCTAGGACCCCTAGACATAATGAGTCAGGTTACAGACCATGTAGCTAGGACCCCTAGACATAATGAGTCAGGTTACAGACCATGTAGCTAGGACCCCTAGACATAATGAGTCAGGTTACAGACCATGTAGCTAGGACCCCTAGACATAATGAGTCAGGTTACAGACCATGTAGCTAGGACCCCTAGACATAATGAGTCAGGTTACAGACCATGTAGCTAGGACCCCTAGACATAATGAGTCAGGTTACAGACCATGTAGCTAGGACCCCTAGACATAATGAGTCAGGTTACAGACCATGTAGCTAGGACCCCTAGACATAATGAGTCAGGTTACAGACCATGTAGCTAGGACCCCTAGACATAATGAGTCAGGTTACAGACCATGTAGCTAGGACCCCTAGACATAATGAGTCAGGTTACAGACCATGTAGCTAGGACCCCTAGACATAATGAGTCAGGTTACAGACCATGTAGCTAGGACCCCTAGACATAATGAGTCAGGTTACAGACCATGTAGCTAGGACCCCTAGACATAATGAGTCAGGTTACAGACCATGTAGCTAGGACCCCTAGACATAATGAGTCAGGTTACAGACCATGTAGCTAGGACCCCTAGACATAATGAGTCAGGTTACAGACCATGTAGCTAGGACCCCTAGACATAATGAGTCTGGTTACAGACCATGTAGCTAGGACCCCTAGACATAATGAGTCAGGTTACAGACCATGTAGCTAGGACCCCTAGACATAATGAGTCAGGTTACAGACCATGTAGCTAGGACCCCTAGACATAATGAGTCAGGTTACAGACCATGTAGCTAGGACCCCTAGACATAATGAGTCAGGTTACAGACCATGTAGCTAGGACCCCTAGACATAATGAGTCAGGTTACAGACCATGTCGCTAGGACCCCTAGACATAATGAGTCAGGTTACAGACCATGTAGCTAGGACCCCTAGACATAATGAGTCAGGTTACAGACCATGTAGCTAGGACCCCTAGACATGATGAGTCACTTTACAGACCATGTAGCTAAGACCCGTAGACATAATGAGTCAGGTTACAGACCATGTAGCTAGGACCCCTAGACATAATGAGTCAGGTTACAGACCATGTAGCTAGGACCCCTAGACATAATGAGTCTGGTTACAGACCATGTAGCTAGGACCCCTAGACATAATGAGTCAGGTTACAGACCATGTAGCTAGGACCCTTAGACATAATGAGTCAGGTTACAGACCATGTAGCTAGGACCCCTAGACATAATGAGTCAGGTTACAGACCATGTAGCTAGGACCCCTAGACATAATGAGTCAGGTTACAGACCATGTAGCTAGGACCCCTAGACATAATGAGTCAGGTTACAGACCATGTAGCTAGGACCCCTAGACATAATGAGTCAGGTTACAGACCATGTTGCTAGGACCCCTAGACATAATGAGTCAGGTTACAGACCATGTAGCTAGGACCCCTAGAAATAATGAGTCAGGTTACAGACCATGTAGCTAGGACCCCTAGACATAATGAGTCAGGTTACAGACCATGTCGCTAGGACCCCTAGACATAATTAGTCAGGTTACAGACTATGTCGCTAGGACCCCTAGACATAATGAGTCAGGTTACAGACCATGTCGCTAGGAACCCTAGACATAATGAGTCAGGTTACAGACCATGTAGCTAGGACCCCTAGACATGATGAGTCACTTTACAGACCATGTAGCTAAGACCCGTAGACATAATGAGTCAGGTTACAGACCATGTAGCTAGGACCCCTAGACATAATGAGTCAGGTTACAGACCATGTAGCTAGGACCCCTAGACATAATGAGTCTGGTTACAGACCATGTAGCTAGGACCCCTAGACATAATGAGTCAGGTTACAGACCATGTAGCTAGGACCCTTAGACATAATGAGTCAGGTTACAGACCATGTAGCTAGGACCCCTAGACATAATGAGTCAGGTTACAGACCATGTAGCTAGGACCCCTAGACATAATGAGTCAGGTTACAGACCATGTAGCTAGGACCCCTAGACATAATGAGTCAGGTTACAGACCATGTAGCTAGGACCCCTAGACATAATGAGTCAGGTTACAGACCATGTAGCTAGGACCCCTAGACATAATGAGTCAGGTTACAGACCATGTCGCTAGGACCCCTAGACATAATGAGTCAGGTTACAGACCATGTAGCTAGGACCCCTAGACATAATGAGTCAGGTTACAGACCATGTAGCTAGGACCCCTAGACATGATGAGTCACTTTACAGACCATGTAGCTAAGACCCGTAGACATAATGAGTCAGGTTACAGACCATGTAGCTAGGACCCCTAGACATAATGAGTCAGGTTACAGACCATGTAGCTAGGACCCCTAGACATAATGAGTCTGGTTACAGACCATGTAGCTAGGACCCCTAGACATAATGAGTCAGGTTACAGACCATGTAGCTAGGACCCCTAGACATAATGAGTCAGGTTACAGACCATGTAGCTAGGACCCCTAGACATAATGAGTCAGGTTACAGACCATGTAGCTAGGACCCCTAGACATAATGAGTCAGGTTACAGACCATGTAGCTAGGACCCCTAGACATAATGAGTCAGGTTACAGACCATGTCGCTAGGACCCCTAGACATAATGAGTCAGGTTACAGACCATGTAGCTAGGACCCCTAGACATAATGAGTCAGGTTACAGACCATGTAGCTAGGACCCCTAGACATGATGAGTCACTTTACAGACCATGTAGCTAAGACCCGTAGACATAATGAGTCAGGTTACAGACCATGTAGCTAGGACCCCTAGACATAATGAGTCAGGTTACAGACCATGTAGCTAGGACCCCTAGACATAATGAGTCTGGTTACAGACCATGTAGCTAGGACCCCTAGACATAATGAGTCAGGTTACAGACCATGTAGCTAGGACCCTTAGACATAATGAGTCAGGTTACAGACCATGTAGCTAGGACCCCTAGACATAATGAGTCAGGTTACAGACCATGTAGCTAGGACCCCTAGACATAATGAGTCAGGTTACAGACCATGTAGCTAGGACCCCTAGACATAATGAGTCAGGTTACAGACCATGTAGCTAGGACCCCTAGACATAATGAGTCAGGTTACAGACCATGTTGCTAGGACCCCTAGACATAATGAGTCAGGTTACAGACCATGTAGCTAGGACCCCTAGAAATAATGAGTCAGGTTACAGACCATGTAGCTAGGACCCCTAGACATAATGAGTCAGGTTACAGACCATGTCGCTAGGACCCCTAGACATAATTAGTCAGGTTACAGACTATGTCGCTAGGACCCCTAGACATAATGAGTCAGGTTACAGACCATGTCGCTAGGAACCCTAGACATAATGAGTCAGGTTACAGACCATGTAGCTAGGACCCCTAGACATGATGAGTCACTTTACAGACCATGTAGCTAAGACCCGTAGACATAATGAGTCAGGTTACAGACCATGTAGCTAGGACCCCTAGACATAATGAGTCAGGTTACAGACCATGTAGCTAGGACCCCTAGACATAATGAGTCTGGTTACAGACCATGTAGCTAGGACCCCTAGACATAATGAGTCAGGTTACAGACCATGTAGCTAGGACCCTTAGACATAATGAGTCAGGTTACAGACCATGTAGCTAGGACCCCTAGACATAATGAGTCAGGTTACAGACCATGTAGCTAGGACCCCTAGACATAATGAGTCAGGTTACAGACCATGTAGCTAGGACCCCTAGACATAATGAGTCAGGTTACAGACCATGTAGCTAGGACCCCTAGACATAATGAGTCAGGTTACAGACCATGTTGCTAGGACCCCTAGACATAATGAGTCAGGTTACAGACCATGTAGCTAGGACCCCTAGAAATAATGAGTCAGGTTACAGACCATGTAGCTAGGACCCCTAGACATAATGAGTCAGGTTACAGACCATGTCGCTAGGACCCCTAGACATAATTAGTCAGGTTACAGACTATGTCGCTAGGACCCCTAGACATAATGAGTCAGGTTACAGACCATGTCGCTAGGAACCCTCGACATAATGAGTCAGGTTACAGACCATGTAGCTAGGACCCCTAGACATAATGAATCAGGTTACAGACCATGTAGCTAGGACTCCTAGACATAATGAGTCAGGTTACAGACCATGTAGCTAGGACCCCTAGACATAATGAGTCAGGTTACAGACCATGTTGCTAGGACCCCTAGACATAATGAGTCAGGTTACAGACCATGTCGCTAGGACCCCTAGACATAATGAGTCAGGTTACAGACCATGTCGCTAGGACCCCTAGACATAATGAGTCAGGTTACAGACCATGTCGCTAGGACCCCTAGACATAATGAATCAGGTTACAGACCATGTAGCTAGGACTCCTAGACATAATGAGTCAGGTTACAGACCATGTAGCTAGGACCCCTAGACATAATGAGTCAGGTTACAGACCATGTAGCTAGGACCCCTAGACATAATGAGTCAGGTTACAGACCATGTAGCTAGGATCCCTAGATATAATGAGTCAGGTTACAGACCATGTAGCTAGGACCCCTAGACATAATGAGTCAGGTTACAGACCATGTAGCTAGGACTCCTAGACATAATGAGTCAGGTTACAGACCATATAGCTAGGACCCCTAGACATAATGAGTCAGGTTACAGACCATGTAGCAAGGACCCCTAGACATAATGAGTCAGGTTACAGACCATGTCGCTAGGACCCCTAGACCTAATGAGTCAGGTTACAGACCATGTCGCTAGGACCCCTAGACATAATGAGTCAGGTTACAGACCATGTAGCTAGGACCCCTAGACATAATGAGTCAGGTTACAGACCATGTAGCTAGGACCCCTAGACATAATGAGTCAGGTTACAGACCATGTAGCTAGGACCCCTAGACATGATGAGTCACTTTACAGACCATGTAGCTAAGACCCGTAGACATAATGAGTCAGGTTACAGACCATGTAGCTAGGACCCCTAGACATAATGAGTCAGGTTACAGACCATGTAGCTAGGACCCCTAGACATAATGAGTCAGGTTACAGACCATGTAGCTAGGACCCCTAGACATAATGAGTCAGGTTACAGACCATGTAGCTAGGACCCCTAGACATAATGAGTCAGGTTACAGACCATGTAGCTAGGACCCCTAGACATAATGAGTCAGGTTACAGACCATGTAGCTAGGACCCCTAGACATAATGAGTCAGGTTACAGACCATGTAGCTAGGACCCCTAGACATAATGAGTCAGGTTACAGGCCATGTCGCTAGGACCCCTAGACATAATGAGTCAGGTTACAGACCATGTCGCTAGGACCCCTAGACATAATGAGTCAGGTTACAGACCATGTCGCTAGGACCCCTAGACATAATGAGTCAGGTTACAGACCATGTAGCTAGGACCCCTAGACATAATGAATCAGGTTACAGACCATGTAGCTAGGACTCCTAGACATAATGAGTCAGGTTACAGACCATGTAGCTAGGACCCCTAGACATAATGAGTCAGGTTACAGACCATGTAGCTAGGACCCCTAGACATAATGAGTCAGGTTACAGACCATGTAGCTAGGACCCCTAGACATAATGAGTCAGGTTACAGACCATGTAGCTAGGACCCCTAGACATAATGAGTCAGGTTACAGACCATGTAGCTAGGACCCCTAGACATAATGAGTCAGGTTACAGACCATGTAGCTAGGACCCCTAGACATAATGAGTCAGGTTACAGACCATGTAGCTAGGACCCCTAGACATAATCAGTCAGGTTACAGGCCATGTCGCTAGGACCCCTAGACATAATGAGTCAGGTTACAGACCATGTCGCTAGGACCCCTAGACATAATGAGTCAGGTTACAGACCATGTCGCTAGGACCCCTAGACATAATGAGTCAGGTTACAGACCATGTAGCTAGGACCCCTAGACATAATGAATCAGGTTACAGACCATGTAGCTAGGACTCCTAGACATAATGAGTCAGGTTACAGACCATGTAGCTAGGACCCCTAGACATAATGAGTCAGGTTACAGACCATGTAGCTAGGACCCCTAGACATAATGAGTCAGGTTACAGACCATGTAGCTAGGATCCCTAGATATAATGAGTCAGGTTACAGACCATGTAGCTAGGACCCCTAGACATAATGAGTCAGGTTACAGACCATGTAGCTAGGACTCCTAGACATAATGAGTCAGGTTACAGACCATATAGCTAGGACCCCTAGACATAATAAGTCAGGTTACAGACCATGTAGCAAGGACCCCTAGACATAATGAGTCAGGTTACAGACCATGTAGCTAGGATCCCTAGATATAATGAGTCAGGTTACAGACCATGTAGCAAGGACCCCTAGACATAATGAGTCAGGTTACAGACCATGTAGCTAGGACCCCTAGACATAATGAGTCAGGTTACAGACCATGTAGCTAGGACCCCTAGACATAATGAGTCAGGTTACAGACCATGTAGCTAGGACCCCTAGACATAATGAGTCAGATTACAGACCATGTAGCTAGGACCCCTAGACATAATGAGTCAGGTTACAGATCATGTAGCTAGGACCCCTAGACATAATGAGTCAGGTTACAGAACATGTAGCTAGGACTCCTAGACATAATGAGTCAGGTTACAGACCATGTAGCTCGGACTCCTAGACATAATGAGTCAGGTTACAGACCACGTCGCTAGGACCCCTAGACATAATGAGTCAGGTTACAGACCATGTACCTAGGACTCCTAGACATAATGAGTCAGGTTACAGAACATGTAGCTAGGACTCCTAGACATAATGAGTCAGGTTACAGACCATGTAGCTAGGACTCCTAGACATAATGAGTCAGGTTACAGACCACGTCGCTAGGACCCCTAGACATAATGAGTCAGGTTACAGACCATGTAGCTAGGACTCCTAGACATAATGAGTCAGGTTACAGAACATGTAGCTAGGACCCCTAGACATAATGAGTCAGGTTACAGACCATGTAGCTAGGGCTAGGACCCCTAGACATAATGAGTCAGGTTACAGACCATGTAGCTAGGACCCCTAGACATAATGAGTCAGGTTACAGACCATATAGCTAGGACTCCTAGACATAATGAGTCAGGTTACAGACCACGTCGCTAGGACCCCTAGACATAATGAGTCAGGTTACAGACCATGTAGCTAGGACTCCTAGACATAATGAGTCAGGTTACAGACCATGTAGCAAGGACCCCTAGACATAATGAGTCAGGTTACAGACCATGTAGGTAGGACTCCTAGACATAATGAGTCAGGTTACAGAACATGTAGCTAGGACTCCTAGACATAATGAGTCAGGTTACAGACCATGTAGCTAGGACTAACAACCCTAGATATATACCACATGGACTGAATCCTGTAACCACGTGTAAATGAACCCTGTAGCTACTTGGAATGAACCCTGTAACTATGTGGAATGAACCCTGTAACCATGTGGAATGAACCCTGTAACTACGTAGAATGAACCCTGTAACTACGTGGAATGAACCATGTAACTACGTGGAATGAACCCTGTAACTACGTGGAATGAACCCTGTAACTACGTGGAATGAACCCTGTAACTACGTGGAATGAACCCTGTAACTATGTGGAATGAACCCTGTAACTACGTGGAATGAACCCTGTAACTATGTGGAATGAACCCTGTAACTACGTGGAATGAACCATGTAACTACGTGGAATGAACCCTGTAACTACGTGGAATGAACCCTGTAACTACGTGGAATGAACCCTGTAACTACGTGGAATGAACCCTGTAACTACGTGGAATGAACCCTGTAACTACGTGGACTGAACCCTGTAACTACGTGGAATGAACCCTGTAACTACGTGGAATGAACCCTGTAACTACGTGGAATGAACCCTGTAACTACGTGGAATGAACCCTGTAACTACGTGGAATGAACCCTGTAACTACTTGGAATGACCCTGTTATTTTCTGGGGGGTGTTAAACCAGTCAGGTCTACTGCCATCCCTGTTATTTTCTGAACGTAACTCAGTTTTGCTCAGTTGGTTTCAGTTGATCTGTGACTCTCTTTACTTTAAAAATAGACTTTTGTCTAAAATAAGGACATGATTACTGAATGTGTGACAGATATGTTTTGGAGGAAAGAAAAACTGAATGAATGAATGTCATCACTACAACACTACATAGTAATAACACAGAATGAATGTCAGGACTACAACATTACATAGTAATAACACAGGATGAATGTCAGGACTACAACATTACATAGTAATAACACAGGATGAATGTCAGGACTACAACATTACATAGTAATAACACAGGATGAATGTCAGGACTACAACATTACATAGTAATAACACAGGATGAATGTCAGGGCTACAACATTACATAGTAATAACACAGGATGAATGTCAGGACTACAACATTACATAGTAATAACACAGGATGAATGTCAGGACTACAACATTACATAGTAATAACACAGGATGAATGTCAGGACTACAATATTACATAGTAATAACACAGGATGAATGTCAGGACTACAACATTACATAGTAATAACACCGGATGAATGTCAGGGCTACAACATTACATAGTAATAACACAGGATGAATGTCAGGACTACAACATTACATAGTAATAACACAGGATGAATGGCAGCCTGTTTATTGTGGCATTTGGCTGAACCAACAAATCCGATTCTATTGAAAGTGGAGATTGAGAGGAGAAAAACCAGAGAATTTAAAGCGGCACAAGTCTCTCTCTCACACACACACACACACACACACACACACACACACACACACACACACACACACACACACGGCCATAATCTACTAGAATAGTCTTGTGTCCCGACCACAGCCCTCTGCAAACCAGGCTAATTCTGCACTGTGACCAACCTCTGGAGCTTTTCTCGACATGGCTGTGTGTTTGTGTGTGTGTGTGCGTGCTTGCGTGTGCTTGAGGGACTTGTGTTTTTTCTCAACATGGCTGTATGTGTGTGTGTGTGTATGCGTGTGTGTTTGATGAGAGAAAGGGAGCGTGAAAGAGAGAGAAAGAGGGAGAGGGAGAGATATTTCACTTGCTTTGACAATGTAAACACATGTTTCCAATGCCAATAAAGGGAGAGAGAGGTAGGTAGGTCATCAGTAGGTCATCAGCAGGTCATCAGCAGGTCATCAGCAGGTCGTCAGCAGGTCATCAGCAGGTCGTCAGCAGGTCGTCAGCAGGTCATCAGCAGGTCGTCAGTAGGTCATCAGCAGGTCATCAGTAGGTCATCAGCAGGTCATCAGTAGGTCATCAGTAGGTCATCAGCAGGTCATCAGCAGGTCATCAGTAGGTCATCAGCAGGTCATCAGCAGGTCATCAGCAGGTCATCAGCAGGTCATCAGTAGGTCATCAGTAGGTCATCAGTAGGTCATCAGCACGTCATCAGTAGGTCATCAGCAGGTCATCAGCAGGTCATCAGCAGGTCATCAGTAGGTCATCAGTAGGTCATCAGTAGGTCATCAGCAGGTCATCAGCAGGTCATCAGTAGGTCATCAGCAGGTCATCAGCAGGTCATCAGCAGGTCATCAGCAGGTCATCAGTAGGTCATCAGCACGTCATCAGCAGGTCATCAGCAGGTCATCAGCAGGTCATCAGTAGGTCATCAGTAGGTCATCAGTAGGTCATCAGCAGGTCATCAGCAGGTCATCAGTAGGTCATCAGCAGGTCATCAGCAGGTCATCAGTAGGTCATCAGCACGTCATCAGCACGTCATCAGCAGGTCATCAGCAGGTCATCAGTAGGTCATCAGCACATGAGCTCCTGAATCTTTAGCCTTTTTCTACAAAAAGATCAACTTTAATTTGTTTTTACAAGGACGTATACAGGATACTACCCTCCACAACATAACAATCACTATGTCACCAGGACATATACAGGATACTACCCTCCACAACACTATGTCACCAGGACATATACAGGATACTACCCTCCACAACATAACATTCACTATGTCACCAGGACATATACAGGATACTACCCTCCACATCACTATGTCACCAGGACATATACAGGATACTACCCTCCACAACATAACATTCACATAACGTTATATATATATATATATATAGAGAGAGAGAGAGAGAGAGAGAGAGAGAGAGAGAGAGAGAGGATAGACAGAGAGAGAGAGAGAGAGAGAGAGAGAGAGAGAGAGAGAGAGAGAGAGAGGATAGACAGAGAGAGAGAGAGAGAGAGAGAGAGAGAGAGGATAGACAGAGAGAGAGAGAGAGAGAGAGAGGATAGACAGAGAGAGAGAGAGAGAGAGAGAGAGAGAGAGAGAGAGAGAGAGAGAGAGAGAGAGAGAGAGGATAGACAGAGAGAGAGAGAGAGAGAGAGGATAGACAGAGAGAGAGAGAGAGAGAGAGAGAGAGAGAGAGGATAGACAGAGAGAGAGAGAGAGAGAGAGAGAGGATAGACAGAGAGAGAGAGAGAGAGAGAGAGAGAGAGAGAGAGAGAGAGAGAGAGAGAGGATAGACAGAGAGAGAGAGAGAGAGAGAGAGAGAGAGAGAGAGAGAGAGAACATGTTCATATACTCTAGTTGTGTTCAGTTATTCTCTCCTCAGCCTGTTTCTCCATTCAGACATTAATAACACTAAATGCTTCCAATACAATACATCTTTATTCATCGTTGTCTAACCACAACTGAACTGTGTGGGAGTGTGTGTATTTTGTGTGGAGGTGGATGGATGGGGCTCAGTGATGGTGATCTAATGATTGTATTAAAATTCTGAACTGTGGTAACAGAGAAAGATGGGGATAGTGGGGGGGAGAGGAGGAGAGGAGAGGGGGGTAGGTGGAGAAGCGGGGGAGAGGAGGAGAGGTTTAGAAGAGGGGTGTGTGTTAGCGAGGTGTGCGTAGCTTTGTAAACATTTCCACATCAGCGGCGGCTGATAGCAGCAGGTTGAGCAGGAAGATAAAGCAACTGTTTCACTAGATTAAGGAGCCGTCTTGGCAGACAACGGCTCTGTGCGCGTGTGTGTGTGTGCGTGTGCATGTGCGTGTGTGTGCGTGTGCGTGTGCGTGTGTGTCTTTTCTGCAGTGAGAAGCAACAGATGTATTCTGCATGGCTGTTGGGTGAAGGTTTGAGGTGTAGAGAGAAGATGTGGTATCCATTATCCACACACACTTTAAAGCTCACTGGGTGAGAAGTTTGCAAAGCCGAAACACGCATGTGTTTTGTGCATGCGAGCCTGCAAGCGACCATGTGTGTGTGTGTGTGTGTGTGTGTGTGTGTGTGTGTGTGTGTGTGTGCGTGTGTGTTTGTGTGTGTGTGCGCTCTCCTATTCAACCCTTCTCTAATCCCAGATGGCAGAATAGTAACACGCTGTGTTTCCATAAATCAGAACTGATCTCACTAACAACACAGAAAAGCCTGTCCACACAATACCAAATAGGGGGAACGCAATTGACTGTACAGGATACTAGTGGTGACATTGATACAGGATACTAGTGGTGACATTGATACAGGATACTAGTGGTGACATTGATACAGGATACTAGTGGTGACATTGATACATGATACTAGTGGTGACATTGATACAGGATACTAGTGGGGACATTGATACAGGATACTAGTGGTGACATTGATACAGGATACTAGTGGGGACATTGATACAGGATACTAGTGGTGACATTGATACAGGATACTAGTGGTGACATTGATACATGATACTAGTGGTGACATTGATACAGGATACTAGTGGTGACATTGACTGTACATGATACTAGTGGTGACATTGATACAGGATACTAGTGGTGACATTGACTGTACATGATACTAGTGGTGACATTGATACAGGATACTAGTGGTGACATTGACTGTACATGATACTAGTGGTGACATTGATACAGGATACTAGTGGTGACATTGATACATGATACTAGAGGTGACATTGATACAGGAATCTAGAGGTGACATTGATACATGATACTAGTGGTGACATTGATACATGATACTAGTGGTGACATTGATACAGGATACTAGTGGGGACATTGATACAGGATACTAGCGGTGACATTGATACATGATACTAGTGATGACATTGATACAGGATACTAGTGGTGACATTGATACAGGATACTAGTGGGGACATTGATACAGGATACTAGTGGGGACATTGATACATGATACTAGTGGTGACATTGATACAGGAATCTAGAGGTGACATTGATACATGATACTAGTGGTGACATTGATACAGGATACTAGTGGGGACATTGATACAGGATACTAGTGGGGACATTGATACATGATACTAGTGGTGACATTGATACAGGATACTAGTGGTGACATTGATACAGGATACTAGTGGGGACATTGATATAGGATACTAGTGGTGACATTGATACAGGATACTAGTGGGGACATTGATACAGGATACTAGTGGTGACATTTATACAGGATACTAGTGGTGACATTGATACAGGATACTAGTGGTGACATTGATACAGGATACTAGTGGTGACATTGATACAGGATACTAGTTGTGACATTGATACAGGATACTAGTGGGGACATTGATACAGGATACTAGTGGTGACATTGATACAGGATACTAGTGGGGACATTGATACAGGATACTAGTGGTGACATTGATACAGGATACTAGTGGGGACATTGATACAGGATACTAGTGGTGACATTGATACAGGATACTAGTGGTGACATTGATACAGGATACTAGTGGTGACATTGATACAGGATACTAGAGGTGACATTGATACAGGATACTAGTGGTGACATTGATACAGGATACTAGTGGGGACATTGATACAGAATACTAGTGGTGACATTGATACAGGATACTAGTGGTGACATTGATACAGGATACTAGTGGTGACATTGATACATGATACTAGAGGTGACATTGATACAGGATACTAGAGGTGAAATTGACTGTACAGGATACTAGTGGTGACATTGATACAGGATACTAGTGGTGACATTGATACAGGATACTAGTGGGGACATTGATACAGGATACTAGTGTTGACATTGATACAGGATACTAGTGGTGACATTGATACAGGATACTAGCGGGGAAATTGACTGTACAGGATACTAGTGGTGACATTGATACAGGATACTAGTGGTGACATTGATACAGGATACTAGTGGTGACATTGATACAGGATACTAGTGGTGACATTGATACAGGATACTAGTGGTGACATTGATACAGGATACTAGTGGTGACATTGATACAGGATACTAGTGGTGACATTGATACAGGATACCAGTGGGGACATTGATACAGGATACTAGTGGGGACATTGATACAGGATACTAGTGGTGACATTGATACAGGATACTAGTGGTGACATTGATACAGGATACTAGAGGTGAAATTGACTGTACATGATACTAGTGGTGACATTGATACAGGATACTAGTGGTGACATTGACTGTACAGGATACTAGTGGTGACATTGATACAGGATACTAGTGGGGACATTGATACAGGATACTAGTGGTGACATTGATACAGGATACTAGTGGTGACATTGATACAGGATACTAGCGGGGACATTGACTGTACAGGATACTAGTGGTGACATTGATACAGGATACTAGTGGTGACATTGATACAGGATACTAGTGGTGACATTGATACAGGATACTAGTGGTGACATTGATACAGGATACTAGTGGTGACATTGATACAGGATACTAGTGGTGACATTGATACAGGATACTAGTGGGGACATTGATACAGGATACTAGTGGTGACATTGATACAGGATACTAGTGGTGACATTGATACAGGATACTAGTGGTGACATTGATACAGGATACTAGTGGTGACATTGATACAGGATACTAGTGGTGACATTGATACAGGATACTAGTGGTGACATTGATACAGGATACTAGTGCTGACATTGATACAGGATACTAGTGGTGACATTGATACAGGATACTAGTGGTGACATTGATACAGGATACTAGTGGTGACATTGATACAGGATACTAGTGGTGACATTGATACAGGATACTAGTTTTGACATTGATACAGGATATTAGTGGTGACATTGATACAGGATACTAGTGGTGACATTGATACAGGATACTAGTGGTGACATTGATACAGGATACTAGTGGTGACATTGATACAGGATACTAGTGGTTACATTGATACAGGATACTAGTGGTGACATTGATACAGGATACTAGTGCTGACATTGATACAGGATACTAGTGGGGACATTGATACAGGATACTAGTGGTGACATTGATACAGGATACTAGTGGTGACATTGATACAGGATACTAGAGGTGACATTGATACAGGATACTAGTGGTGACATTGATACAGGATACTAGAGGTGACATTGATACAGGATACTAGAGGTGACATTGATACAGGATACTAGTGGTGACATTGATACAGGATACTAGTGGTGACATTGATACAGGATACTAGTGGGGACATTGATACAGGATACTAGTGGTGACATTAATACAGGATACTAGTGGTGACATTGATACAGGATACTAGTGGTGACATTGATACGGGATACTAGTGGTGACATTGATACAGGATACTAGTGGTGACATTGATACAGGATACTAGTTTTGACATTGATACAGGATATTAGTGGTGACATTGATACAGGATACTAGTGGGGACATTGATACAGGATACTAGAGGTGACATTGATACAGGATACTAGTGGTGACATTGATACAGGATACTAGTGGTGACATTGATACAGGATACTAGTGGTGACATTGATACAGGATACTAGTGGTGACATTGATACAGGATACTAGTGCTGACATTGATACAGGATACTAGTGGGGACATTGATACAGGATACTAGTGGTGACATTGATACAGGATACTAGTGGTGACATTGATACAGGATACTAGAGGTGACATTGATACAGGATACTAGTGGTGACATTGATACAGGATACTAGAGGTGACATTGATACAGGATACTAGAGGTGACATTGATACAGGATACTAGTGGTGACATTGATACAGGATACTAGTGGTGACATTGATACAGGATATCAGTGATATTGACTGTACAGGATACTAGTGATGACATTGATACAGGATACCATTGAGATTAACTGTACAGGATACTAGTGCTGACATTGATAAAGAGAGACAGAGAGAGTGAGATAGATGTAGGCAGAGAGAGAGAGAGAGAGAGAGTAAATACAGTCCAGTATCTCTATAATAACCAGGTCAGACCTCTCACTAACACAGTCCAGTATCTCTATAATAACCAGGTCAGACCTCTCACTAACACAGTCCAGTATCTCTATAATAACCAGGTCAGACCTCTCACTAACAGAGTCCAGTATCTCTATAATAACCAGGTCAGACCTCTCACTAACACAGTCCAGTATCTCTATAATAACCAGGTCAGACCTCTCACTAACACAGTCCAGTATCTCTATAATAACCAGGTCAGACCTCTCACTAACACAGTCCAGTATCTCTGTAATAACCAGGTCAGACCTCTCACTAACACAGTCCAGTATCTCTATAATAACCAGGTCAGACCTCTCACTAACACAGTCCAGTATCTCTATAATAACCAGGTCAGACCTCTCACTAACACAGTCCATTATCTCTATAATAACCAGGTCAGACCTCTCACTAACACAGTCCAGTATCTCTATAATAACCAGGTCAGACCTCTCACTAACACAGTCCATTATCTCTATAATAACCACTGTATATTTTTGTCAACATTTCAGTATGATAATAATACGATTTCATCCAAAGCAACCTATAGTCATGAACACACTCATGTTTCGTTGGGAGCCTTGTTTTCCTCTGATAGGAGGCAGTGAGATTGAGCCTCGCCAAACGACGTACAGTGCAGGCC
>NC_074666.1:92006716-92019216 GCF_029448725.1 Salvelinus fontinalis
ATCATGGACCATATCAGACATCATATTTGTGTGTTTTGTGTTTGAGAGTGTGTACAGTGTGTACCAGTTCCTGGTTTTCTCCTAGTGGTCCTGGGCATCCAGGTTTGTCCATCTGCAAGGTGTTGTCACGCCCTGGCCTTAGTATTATTTGTTTTATTTATTATTTTAGTTAGGTCAGGGTGTGACATGGGGTATATGTGTATTTTGGGGTATTATATGGTAGAGGGGGTGTTGGTTGTAGTTTATGGTTTTGTGTTGAGTGTATGTTTCTAGCTGTGTCTATGTTGGGTGTAGTTGTCTAGGAAAGTCTATGGTGGCCGGAATGGGTTCTCAATTAGAGACAGCTGATTTCTGTTGTCTCTAATTGGGAGCCATATTTTAGGCTGCCATAGGCTTTAGCTGATTGTGGGTCATTGTATATGTTTATGTCGAACGTAAGTAGTTTGTGTGTGCACTTGCGTTTTAGGTTTCACGATCGTTTGTTGTTTTTGTTAGTGTGTTTAAGTGTTACGTGTTCATCTTCGTCGTTATTATTAAAGAAGATGTATTCAAGTCATGTTGCGCCTTGGTCCTCTCTTTCACGTCAACACGATCGTGACAGAATGACCCACCAAATCCGGATCAAGCAACATGACCAGCGGCAACAGGATCAAGGCATTAAGGATTCATGGACATGGGAGGAGATTTTAGATGGTAAGGGACCTTGGGCGCAACCGGGAGAATATCGCCTCCCTCGTGAAGAGCTGGAGGCAGCGAAAGCCGAGAGGAGGCGATATGAGGAGGCAGCACGGAGGCAAGGCTGGAGACCCGCGAGTACTACCCAAAAATGTATTGGGGGGTGGCTAAGAGGTGGTGGGCCGAGGGCAGGTAGGAGACCTGCGCCCACTTCCCAGGCTAACCGTGGAGAGCGGGAGTACGGGCGGACACCGTGTTACGCAGTAGAGCGCACGGTGTCTCCTGTACGTGTTCATAGCCCGGTGCGGGTTATTCCACCTTCCCACACTGGGAGGGCTAGATTGGGCATTGAGCCAGGTGCCATGATACCGGCTCAACGCGTCTGGTCTCCAGTGCGTCTCCTCGGGCCGGTATACATGGCACCAGCCTTACGCATGGTGTCCCCGGTTCGCCTACATAGCCCGGTGCGGGTTATTCCACCTTCCCGCACTGGTCGGGCGACGGGGAGCATTCAACCAGGTAAGGTTGGGCAGGCTCGGTGTTCAAGGGAACCAGTACGCCTGCACGGTCCGGTATTTCCGGCGCCACCTCCCCGCCCCAGTTCAGTTCCACCAGTGCCTACACCACGTAACAGGCTTCCAGTGTGTCTCCAGAGCCCTGTTCCTCCTCCACGCACTCGTCCTATGGTGCGTGTCTCCAGCCCGGTATCACCACTTCCGGCACCACGCACTAAGCCTCCTGTGCGTCTCCAGAGTCCTGTGCATCCTGTTGCTGCTCCCCGCACTAGCCCTGAGATGCGTGTCCCCAGTCCGGTACCACCAGTTCCGGCCCCACGCACTAGGCCTAATGTGCGTCCCCAGGGTCCAGTATGCCCTGTTCCTTCTCCCCGCACTAGCCTGAAAGTGCGTGCCTTTAGCCCGGTGCCTCCAGTTCCGGCCCCACGCACCAGGCCTACAGTGCGCCTCATCCGGCCAGAGCCATCCGTCTCCCCAGCGCCGTCTGAGCCATCCGTCTCCCCAGCGCCGTCTGAGCCATCCGTCTCCCCAGCGCCGTCTGAGCCATCCGTCTCCCCAGCGCCGTCTGAGCCATCCGTCTCCCCAGCGCCATCTGAGCCATCCGTCTGCCCAGTGCCGTCTGAGCCATCCGTCTGTCCAGAGCCATTAGAGCCGCCCGTCTGTCCCGAGCCGTCAGAGCCATTAGTCAGTCAGGAGCCGCTAGAGCCATTCGTCAGTCAGGATCTGCCAGAGCCGCCAACCAGACAGGATCTGCCAGAGCCGCCAACCAGACAGGATCTGCCAGAGCCGCCAACCAGACAGGATCTGCCAGAGCCGCCAACCAGACAGGATCTGCCAGAGCCGCCAACCAGACAGGATCTGCCAGAGCCGCCAACCAGACAGGATCTGCCAGAGCCGCCAACCAGACAGGATCTGCCAGAGCCGCCAACCAGACAGGATCTGCCAGAGCCGCCAACCAGACAGGATCTGCCAGAGCCGCCAACCAGACAGGATCTGCCAGAGCCGCCAACCAGACAGGATCTGCCAGAGCCGTCAGCCAGCCATGAGCGTCCAAATCTGTCAGCCAGCCATGAGCGTCCAGATCCGTCTGCCAGCCATGAGAAGCCGGATCCGTCAGCTAGCCATGAGCAGCCAGATCTGTCAGCCAGCCATGAGCCGTCCAACCAGGATCCGCCGGAGCCGTCATCCAGCCAGGATCTGCCCATTATCCTGGTGTTGCCCCTTATCCTGGTGCTGCCCCTTATCCCGGTGTTGCCCCTTATCCCGGTGCTGCCCCTTATCCCGGTGCTGCCCCTTATCCTGGTGCTGCCCCTTATCCTGGTGCTGTCCCTTATCCTGGTGCTGCCCCTTATCCCGGTGCTGCCCCTTATCCCGGTGCTGCCCCTTATCCCGGTGCTGCCCCTTATCCTGGTGCTGTCCCTTATCCTGGTGCTGCCCCTTATCCTGGTGCTGCCCCTTATCCCGGTGCTGCCCCTTATCCCGGTGCTGCCCCTTATCCTGGTGCTGTCCCTTATCCTGGTGCTGCCCCTTATCCTGGTGCTGCCCCTTATCCCGGTGCTGCCCCTTATCCTGGTGCTGTCCCTTATCCCGGTGCTGGCCCTTATCCCGGTGCTGCCCCTTATCCCGGTGCTGCCCCTTATGACTATGGTGGGGTGGGGACCACGACCAGTGCCGGAGCCGCCGCCGTGGAGGGAAGCCCACCCAGACCCTCCCCTAGACTATGTGCTGGTGCGTCCGGAGTTCGCACCTTAAGGGGGGGGGGGTTATGTCACGCCCTGGCCTTAGTATTATTTGTTTTATTTATTATTTTAGTTAGGTCAGGGTGTGACATGGGGTATATGTGTATTTTGGGGTATTATATGGTAGAGGGGGTGTTGTTTGTAGTTTATGGTTTTGTGTTGAGTGTATGTGTCTAGCTGTGTCTATGTTATACGTTTGTAGCCTGTATGTGCACTACGTTCATAGCTTCACGGTCGTTTGTTTTGTTAGTTTTCTAATAGTGTTTTGTTTTCGGTTCTCTTCTTCATAATAAAAAGGAAGATGGCTTATTTTCCTAATGCTGCGTTTTGGTCCGTCAATCCTCCACACGATCGTGACAGGTGTTAGCTTCTCTCTACCTGCAAGTGTGTGTGTGTGTGTGTGTGGTCTCAGTGGTGTTTATTCAGTGACACGTCTACTCACTACGCTTCGCAACATCTGTCATGATACACACTCTCTCTCTCTCTCTCTCTCTCGCTCTCTCTGTCTCTCTCTCTCTCTCGCTCTCTCCCTCTCTCTCTCTCTTTCTTTCTCTCTCGCTCTATTCAATTCAATTCAAGGGGCTTTATTGGCATGGGAAACATGTGTTAACATTGCCAAAGCAAGTGAGGTAGATATTATACAAAAGTGAAATAAACAATACAAATTAACAGTAAACATTACACATACAGAAGTTTCAAAACAATAAAGACATTACAAATGTTATATTATATATATATACAGTGTTGTAACAATGTACAAATGGTTAAAGCACACAAGTTAAAATAAATAAGCATAAATATGGGTTGTATTTACAATGGTGTTTGTTCTTTACTGGTTGACCTTTTCTTGTGGCAACAGGTCACAAATCTTGCTGCTGTGATGGCACACTGTGGAATTTCTCCCAGTAGATATGGGAGTTTATCAAAATTGGATTTGTTTTCAAATTCTTTGTGGATCTGTGTAATCTGAGGGAAATATGTCTCTCTAATATGGTCATACATTGGGCAGGAGGTTAGGAAGTGCAGCTCAGTTTCCACCTCATTTTGTGGGCAGTGTGCACATAGCCTGTCTTCTCTTGAGAGCCAGGTCTGCCAACAGCGGCCTTTCTCAATAGCAAGGCTATGTTCACTGAGTCTGTACATAGTCAAAGCTTTCCTTAAGTTTGGGTCAGTCACAGTGGTCAGGTATTCTGCCACTGTGTACTCTCTGTTTAGGGACAAATAGCATTCTAGTTTGCTCAGTTTTTTTTTAAATTCTTTCCAATATGTCAAGTAATTATCTTTTTGTTTTCTCATGATTTGGTTGGGTCTAATTGTGTTGCTATCCTGGGACTGTGTGGGGTGTGTTTGTGTTTGTGAACAGAGCCCCAGGACCAGCTTGCTTAGAGGACTCTTCTCCAGGTTCATCTCTCTGTGGGTGATGGCTTTGTTATGGAAGGTTTGGGAATCGCTTCCTTTTAGGTGGTTGTAGAAGTTAACTGCTCTTTTCTGGATTTTGATAATTAGCGCTTATCGGCCTAATTCTGCTCTACTGAACATGTTTAGCTACATAGCTTCAGACAGTACTGTGTGGTATATGAAATATATGCTGCAGAGGAATTTCTATTGTTAGAAACAAAGAATATCAAAGAATGGATAGACAGAACAGACAAATGAGAAAGATTGAAAGAGAGAGAGAAAGAGAGACAAGGAGAAAGTGAGAGAGAAAGAGAGACAATGAGAAAGAGAGACAAGGAGAAAGGGAGAGAGAAAGAGAGACAAGGAGAAAGGGAGACAGAAAGAGAGACAAGGAGAAAGGGAGACAGAAAGAGAGACAAGGAGAAAGGGAGACAGAAAGAGAGACAATGAGAGAGAGAGAGACTGAAAGAGAGACAAGGAGAAAGGGAGAGAGAAAGAGAGACAAGGAGAAAGGGAGAAAGAAAGAGAGACACAGAGAAAGAGAGAGAAAGAGAGACACGGAGAAAGGGAGAAAGAAAGAGAGACAAGGAGAAAGAGACAGAAAGAGAGACACAGAGAAAGGGAGAGACACAGAGACACAGAGAAATTGAGAAAGAAAGAGAGACAAGGAGAAAGAGATAGAAAGAGAGACACAGAGAAAGGGAGAAAGAAAGAGATACAAGGAGAAAGGGAGAGAGAAAGAGAGACACAGAGAAAGGGAGAGAGAAAGAGAGACAAGGAGAAAGGGAGACAGAAAGAGAGACAAGGAGAAAGGGAGAGAGAAAGAGAGACAAGGAGAAAGGGAGACAGAAAGAGAGACAAGGAGAAAGGGAGACAGAAAGAGAGACAAGGAGAAAGGGAGAGAGAAAGATAGACAAGGAGAAAGAGAGAGAAAGAGAGACACAGAGAAAGGGAGAGACACAGAGACACAGAGAAATTGAGAAAGAAAGAGAGACAAGGAGAAAGAGAGAGAAAGAGAGACACAGAGAAAGGGAGAAAGAAAGAGAGAAAGGGAGACAGAAAGAGAGACAAGGAGAAAGGGAGAGCGAAAGATAGACAAGGAGAAAGGGAGAGAAAGAGAGACACAGAGAAAGGGAGAGACACAGAGACACAGAGAAATTGAGAAAGAAAGAGAGACAAGGAGAAAGAGAGAGAAAGAGAGAGAAAGAGAGACACAGAGAAAGGGAGAAAGAAAGAGAGACAAGGAGAAAGGGAGAGAGAAAGAGAGACACAGAGAAAGGGAGAGAGAAAGAGAGACAAGGAGAAAGAGAGACAGAAAGAGAGACAAGGAGAAAGGGAGAGAGAAAGAGAGACAAGGAGAAAGGGAGACAGAAAGAGAGACAAGGAGAAAGGGAGACAGAAAGAGAGACAAGGAGAAAGGGAGAGAGAAAGATAGACAAGGAGAAAGAGAGAGAAAGAGAGACACAGAGAAAGGGAGAGACACAGAGACACAGAGAAATTGAGAAAGAAAGAGAGACAAGGAGAAAGAGAGACACAGAGAAAGGGAGAAAGAAAGAGAGAAAGGGAGACAGAAAGAGAGACAAGGAGAAAGGGAGAGCGAAAGATAGACAAGGAGAAAGGGAGAGAAAGAGAGACACAGAGAAAGGGAGAGACACAGAGACACAGAGAAATTGAGAAAGAAAGAGAGACAAGGAGAAAGAGAGAGAAAGAGAGAGAAAGAGAGACACAGAGAAAGGGAGAAAGAAAGAGAGACAAGGAGAAAGGGAGAGAGAAAGAGAGACACAGAGAAAGTGAGAGAGAAAGAGAGACAAGGAGAAAGAGAGACAGAAAGAGAGACAAGGAGAAAGGGAGAGAGAAAGAGAGACAAGGAGAAAGGGAGACAGAAAGAGAGACAAGGAGAAAGGGAGACAGAAAGAGAGACAAGGAGAAAGGGAGAGAGAAAGATAGACAAGGAGAAAGAGAGACACAGAGAAAGGGAGAGAAACAGAGACACAGAGAAATTGAGAAAGAAAGAGAGACAAGGAGAAAGAGAGACACAGAGAAAGGGAGAAAGAAAGAGAGAAAGGGAGACAGAAAGAGAGACAAGGAGAAAGGGAGAGAGAAAGATAGACAAGGAGAAAGGGAGAGAAAGAGAGACACAGAGAAAGGGAGAGACACAGAGACACAGAGAAATTGAGAAAGAAAGAGAGACAAGGAGAAAGGGAAAGAGAAAGAGAGACAAGGAGAAAGGGAGAGAGAAAGAGAGACAAGGAGAAAGGGAGAGAGAAAGAGAGACAAGGAGAAAGGGAGACAGAAAGAGAGACAAGGAGAAAGGGAGAGAGAAAGAGAGACAAGGAGAAAGGGAGACAGAAAGAGAGACAAGGAGAAAGAGAGAGAGAAAGAGAGACACAGAGAAAGGGAGAGAGAACATTTTGGAACACCCCTTTCAGTCGCCTCCTCCACTTTCTATAACACCCCTCCCTTCACTCCTCTCCCTCCCACTCACACACATACACTAAACACACACACACTGAACACACCCACTGAACACACATACACACACGGGGAACCCACGCCCCATCCATAATTGATGCTAGCTGTGGGCAGGCAGATGCTGGAGGCAGGAGGAAGAAGGGAGGAAGAAGGGAGGGAAGGAGGGAGAGCAGCTGGTTTATGGAGGAGAAAGAGGAAGGCAAGATGGTGGAACAGGTATTTTCTTCTCCTTCTTCTTTTGCTTAGCCAGCGTAGTCCTCTATTTTCTCTCTAGTTCCACTTTGTGCTGCAACTGCAGAGTAGAGCGGGTGCAGGGTGTGTGTGTGTGAGAGTGCTATGACGTGGTGTGTGTGTGAGCGTGAGTGTGCTGTAAAGTGGTGTGTGTCTGTGTGTGTGTGTGAGCGTGCTGTAACGTGATGTGTGTGAGTGTGCTGTGAAGTTGTGTGTGTGTGTGTCTGAGCGTGCTGTGAAATGGTGTGTGTGTGTGTGTGTGTGTGTGTGTGTGTGTGTGTGTGTGTGTGTGTGTGTGTGTGTGTGTGTGTGTGTGTGTGTGTGTGTGTGTGTGTGTGTGTGTGTGTGTGTCATAAAGAAAGAGGCAGCCCCTCAGCAACTGTTTTACAGACCTCATTATTCAGGAGCTGTTCTCCCCCTCTCTCTCTCTCTCTCTTCCTCTCCTTACTTCTCTCCTTCTCCTGTTCTGTATGTCTCTTTCTCTCTCTCTTCCTCTCCTTCTCCTGTTCTATCTCTCCTTCTCTATCCCTCTCCTTCTCATTTTATCTCCCTCCCCTTCTCCCTTGCTGTCTCTTTCTCCCTCTCTATCCCTCTCCTTCTCCTCTCTCCCTCTCTATCTATCTCTCTCCTTCTCTCTGTCTCAGTGTGTCTCTGGTCTCTGCTGGGGCTGTAGTTCAGCATGTGTGTGTGTCACCTTTAGATGAATGTAGTCGGTCTAAAACCAGCTACTGCAGACACCATGGAGCAGTTAACTCTACTCTCTGTTACTACTGGACACTAGAGAGAGAAAGGGAGAGTGTGAGAGAGAAAGGGAGAGTGTGAGAGGGAGAGAGAGATACACAGAGAGAGAGAGAGAGAGAGAGAGAGAGAGAGAGAGAGAGAGAGAGGGAGAGGGAGATACACACAGAGAGAGAGAGAGAGAGAGAGAGAGAGAGAGAGGGAGAGGGAGATACACACACAGAGAGAGAGAGAGAGAGAGAGAGAGAGAGAGAGAGAGAGAGGGAGAGGGAGATACACACAGAGAGAGAGAGAGAGAGAGAGAGAGAGAGAGAGAGAGAGAGAGAGAGAGAGAGAGAGAGAGAGAGAGAGAGAGAGAGAGAGAGAGAGAGAGAGAGAGAATCCTTGCCATGTCAATAAAGTCAATTGAATCCTTCACATCTGTAGACTGAGTCTCCGTCTCTAATGACATCCTTCACTACTGTAGACTGAGCCTCCGTCTCAAATGACCTCCTTCACTACTGTAGACTGAGCCTCCGTCTCTAATGACCTCCTTCACTACTGTAGACTGAACCTCCATCTCTAATGACATCCTTCACTACTGTAGACTGAGCCTCCGTCTCTACTGACCTCCTTCACTACTGTAGACTGAGCCTCCGTCTCTAATGACATCCTTCACTACTGTAGACTGAGCCTCCGTCTCTAATGACCTCCTTCACTACTGTAGACTGAGCCTCCATCTCTAATGACATCCTTCACTACTGTAGACTGAGCCTCCGTCTCAAATGACATCCTTCACTACTGTAGACTGAGCCTCCGTCTCTAATGACCTCCTTCACTACTGTAGACTGAGCCTCCGTCTCTAATGACATCCTTCACTACTGTAGACTGAGCCTCCGTCTCTAATGACATCCTTCACTACTGTAGACTGAGTCTCCGTCTCTACTGACCTCCTTCACTACTGTAGACTGAGCCTCCGTCTCTAATGACCTCCTTCACTACTGTAGACTGAGCCTTCGTCTCTAATGACCTCCTTCACTACTGTAGACTACTGAGCCTCCGTCTCTAATGACCTCCTTCACTACTGTAGACTGAGCCTCCGTCTCTAATGACATCCTTCACTACTGTAGACTGAACCTCCATCTCTAATGACATCCTTCACTACTGTAGACTGAACCTCCGTCTCTAATGACATCCTTCACTACTGTAGACTGAGCCTCCGTCTCTAATGACATCCTTCACTACTGTAGACTGAGCCTCCGTCTCTAATGACATCCTTCACTACTGTAGACTGAGCCTCCGTCTCTAATGACATTCTTCACTACTGTAGACTGAGCCTCCGTCTCAAATGACATCCTTCACATCTGTAGACTGAGCCTCCGTCTCAAATGACATCCTTCACTACTGTAGACTACTGAGCCTCGTCTCAAATGACATCCTTCACTACTGTAGACTGAGCCTCCGTCTCTAATGACCTCCTTCACTACTGTAGACTGAACCTCCGTCTCTAATGACATCCTTCACTACTGTAGACTGAACCTCCGTCTCTAATGACATCCTTCACTACTGTAGACTGATCCTCCGTCTCTAATGACATCCTTCACATCTGTAGACTGAGCCTCCGTCTCTAATGACCTCCTTCACTACTGTAGACTGAGCCTCCGTCTCTAATGACATCCTTCACTACTGTAGACTGAACCTCCGTCTCTAATGACATTCTTCACTACTGTAGACTGAGCCTCCGTCTCAAATGACATCCTTCACTACTGTAGACTGAATCTCCGTCTCTAATGACATCCTTCACTACTGTAGACTACTGAGCCTCCGTCTCTAATGACATCCTTCACATCTGTAGACTGAGCCTCCGTCTCTAATGACATCCTTCACTACTGTAGACTGAGCCTCAGTCTCTAATGACATCCTTCACTACTGTAGACTGAGCCTCCGTCTCTAATGACCTCCTTCACTACTGTAGACTGAGCCTCCGTCTCTAATGACCTCCTTCATTACTGTAGACTGAGCCTCCGTCTCTAATGACATCCTTCACTACTGTAGACTGAGCCTCCGTCTCTAATGACATCCTTCACTACTGTAGACTACTGAGCCTCCATCTCAAATGACATCCTTCACATCTGTAGACTGAGCCTCCATCTCTAATGACATCCTTCACTACTGTAGACTGAGCCTCCGTCTCTAATGACATCCTTCACTACTGTAGACTACTGAGCCTCCGTCTCAAATGACATCCTTCACATCTGTAGACTACTGAGCCTCCGTCTCTAATGACATCCTTCACTACTGTAGACTACTGAGTCTCCATCTCTAATGACATCCTTCACTACTGTAGACTGAACCTCCGTCTCTAATGACATCCTTCACATCTGTAGACTGAGCCTCCGTCTCTAATGACATCCTTCACTACTGTAGACTGAGCCTCCATCTCTAATGACATCCTTCACATCTGTAGACTGAGCCTCCGTCTCTAATGACCTCCTTCACTACTGTAGACTACTGAGCCTCCGTCTCTAATGACCTCCTTCACTACTGTAGACTGAGCCTCCGTCTCTAATGACCTCCTTCACTACTGTAGACTGAGCCTCCGTCTCTAATGACATCCTTCACTACTGTAGACTGAACCTCCGTCTCTAATGACATTCTTCACTACTGTAGACTGAGCCTCCGTCTCAAATGACATCCTTCACTACTGTAGACTGAATCTCCGTCTCTAATGACATCCTTCACTACTGTAGACTACTGAGCCTCCGTCTCTAATGACATCCTTCACATCTGTAGACTGAGCCTCCGTCTCTAATGACATCCTTCACTACTGTAGACTGAGCCTCAGTCTCTAATGACATCCTTCACTACTGTAGACTGAACCTCCATCTCTAATGACATCCTTCACTACTGTAGACTGAACCTCCGTCTCTAATGACATCCTTCACTACTGTAGACTGAGCCTCCGTCTCTAATGACATCCTTCACTACTGTAGACTGAGCCTCCGTCTCTAATGACATCCTTCACTACTGTAGACTGAGCCTCCGTCTCTAATGACATTCTTCACTACTGTAGACTGAGCCTCCGTCTCAAATGACATCCTTCACATCTGTAGACTGAGCCTCCGTCTCAAATGACATCCTTCACTACTGTAGACTACTGAGCCTCGTCTCAAATGACATCCTTCACTACTGTAGACTGAGCCTCCGTCTCTAATGACCTCCTTCACTACTGTAGACTGAACCTCCGTCTCTAATGACATCCTTCACTACTGTAGACTGAACCTCCGTCTCTAATGACATCCTTCACTACTGTAGACTGATCCTCCGTCTCTAATGACATCCTTCACATCTGTAGACTGAGCCTCCGTCTCTAATGACCTCCTTCACTACTGTAGACTGAGCCTCCGTCTCTAATGACATCCTTCACTACTGTAGACTGAACCTCCGTCTCTAATGACATTCTTCACTACTGTAGACTGAGCCTCCGTCTCAAATGACATCCTTCACTACTGTAGACTGAATCTCCGTCTCTAATGACATCCTTCACTACTGTAGACTACTGAGCCTCCGTCTCTAATGACATCCTTCACATCTGTAGACTGAGCCTCCGTCTCTAATGACATCCTTCACTACTGTAGACTGAGCCTCAGTCTCTAATGACATCCTTCACTACTGTAGACTGAGCCTCCGTCTCTAATGACCTCCTTCACTACTGTAGACTGAGCCTCCGTCTCTAATGACCTCCTTCATTACTGTAGACTGAGCCTCCGTCTCTAATGACATCCTTCACTACTGTAGACTGAGCCTCCGTCTCTAATGACATCCTTCACTACTGTAGACTACTGAGCCTCCATCTCAAATGACATCCTTCACATCTGTAGACTGAGCCTCCATCTCTAATGACATCCTTCACTACTGTAGACTGAGCCTCCGTCTCTAATGACATCCTTCACTACTGTAGACTACTGAGCCTCCGTCTCAAATGACATCCTTCACATCTGTAGACTACTGAGCCTCCGTCTCTAATGACATCCTTCACTACTGTAGACTACTGAGTCTCCATCTCTAATGACATCCTTCACTACTGTAGACTGAACCTCCGTCTCTAATGACATCCTTCACATCTGTAGACTGAGCCTCCGTCTCTAATGACATCCTTCACTACTGTAGACTGAGCCTCCATCTCTAATGACATCCTTCACATCTGTAGACTGAGCCTCCGTCTCTAATGACCTCCTTCTCTACTGTAGACTACTGAGCCTCCGTCTCTAATGACCTCCTTCACTACTGTAGACTGAGCCTCCGTCTCTAATGACATCCTTCACTACTGTAGACTGATCCTCCGTCTCTAATGACATCCTTCACTACTGTAGACTACTGAGCCTCCGTCTCTAATGACCTCCTTCACTACTGTAGACTGAGCCTCCGTCTCTAATGACATCCTTCACATCTGTAGACTGAGCCTCCGTCTCTAATGACATCCTTCACTACTGTAGACTGATCCTCCGTCTCTAATGACATCCTTCACTACTGTAGACTACTGAGCCTCCGTCTCTAATGACCTCCTTCACTACTGTAGACTGAGCCTCCGTCTCTAATGACATCCTTCACATCTGTAGACTGAGCCTCCGTCTCTAATGACATCCTTCACTACTGTAGACTGATCCTCCGTCTCTAATGACATCCTTCACTACTGTAGACTACTGAGCCTCCGTCTCTAATGACCTCCTTCACTACTGTAGACTGAGCCTCC